>NC_067121.1:14152739-14340825 GCF_021347895.1 Acanthochromis polyacanthus | reverse complement strand
AGGACGCTAGAAAGCAAATCTCGTCCGAAATCGCACGGTAGCTGGCGCAAGCTATCGCGCGATTTCGGAACGAGATTTGCTTTCTCGCACCCTGAGATTTGGATACAGACCACAACAAATAGCGATCGCCAAGTAATGTGGAGGTTTTCGTTCACTTCTCATCTCTAATATGTTGTGGGGACACTCGTTGAGACTATCTGAGCCGGTCAGTGTGGGGGAAAAAAGCATATTGGGTCGGAATTTGACGCGGGGGGGGCAAGTTGCCCCATAGTTTTTGCTAGCTGAGCTGCTAGCTGAGCTGCGAAGCTGCCTGCCTGGCTAAATACTGGAGCTATGTCGAAAATTCATTTCTCCATCACTCACATGTATGAAAAGACATATGAAAATAGACCACAGGTTGAAAAAAACTGAAGTTCCCCTTTAAAGTCCACTTCACCCCTTTCCTTGACCTCATGACTCTGTCCACTGAGACCAAGGAAAGGTGTTTAGGCGAAAACATGGGGCATCATTCTTTTGACTGTAAAATAAGGACACGGCAGCAACAATGACACAGAGGATGTTGGCAAGTTTATGCAATTATTAAGTGTGAAATTCTGTCACGTATCATCATGGGAAGCAGCTAAGGAATACACTGATGAGAACTTGGATTTCTCGATCAGTTTTGCAAGAATTCTGCAATTGGGTCATTTAATCTCAAGTCAACAAATGGCTCCAGCAGCACCATTTCTGATTTGCATTATATTCAGTTTCAGTGTGCCATTAGGTCCCAAAAGAAGATAGCAAACAGGTTTTTGGTCATATGTGTACACATTTTGCTTTTACACCCAATTATAAGGGGGTAGGTTTCGGCCTAAATCTGATAGCCGTCATTCAGGTACATACTCAGAGGTCCATAATTCTTGAAATGTGCAAGCTAGAAGCATGAAATTCACAGGAACATTTCATTTTTCACTGCTAGTTGCTAGTTGCAAAAACAATCATGTTTTTAGCCCTAGTCTGAGTGTGAAAAATTTATGGAGGGTGGAATTCCTGAAAAAAAACAACTAAAATCTTAATTTCGCCCATGTTTGAAAGGCCTCTGTATGCCATTTTAATCTAAAAAAATATTAAAACAGCATTTCTTTCTTTAGTATACGTCTTTACTGACATGCTAAAACCACTGTTGAAGTACTCAGCTGTTTAATGTGGCTGCAGGACCTACTTTAATTAGGGGCGAATCTGAAATTTCATGAAATACAACCACATTTTTCACATTTTTTGTGATAAATAGCACCACTCTGAAACTTTTTGCAAAGAATCTTTGTGTACGAGTTGTCAAAACTTCAAAATATTGAATTGGTGTTCTGTCACCTTCATGTTGAAAATCTAGGCCAAAAGGAGGCCTAAAATGCCCTCGGCCATCATTTTTGCCAGATTTAGGGCAAAGAAAGTGTCATAGGCCCTGAGAGGATACAGGTTTCTTTGTTGTTTATATATGATGGTTGCAACACTCCATCTAGGGTCCGTGTACGTCGCCGTCATTCTATTTTCGATTTGGGGTCAAAACACCAAAAACGGATAACGGCCGTTTCCCGTTTTTTGTTTTCAAAATAAAAATCAGAAAACGGAAAACCAATCCGTTTTCCGATTTTCTTTTTTCAATAAAAACGGATATCAAAAAACAAATTAGAAGTTAAATTTCATTTTTTGATATCCGTATTTATTTATTTATTATTTTATAGCCTAATATTACAAGAGTTACCCCAAAGGGCAAGCAAATCGGGTACAATGGATTTCACTGCTGTCTTATTTATTCACAGGACTAGCAGGGTGACTTAAGAAATAAATGTAATAGAGCAGCACTGCCGAAGCGGTGCAGGTGAAGGTTGCATGCCTAGTTTTTATATACTTTGTGAACAATCTCATCCACTATATCTGAATGTCATAGTAATAATGTGAACATCGCCACCTTCTGGGTGCTCTAGCTCAGAATACACAATTTTCAACATTAAATGTTCTTCCAGACTGGATCATCATTTGGCCGCAAAATGATGACCGGCTACTTGTCATCAAGAAATGTCAAGGCTTGTGAGGGCAGGGTTAAGGGTAAGATCCCTGCATTGGACCCTACCACCAAGCACGTTAACATGTAAGAGAAGCACTATTTGCACTCATGTGTTTGTGCAGTTTAAAAACTTCAGTGTACCACCCGCGGTACACTTACTAATTTGCATAGGAATTTAAAGAATGTCCGAAGGCTGCAAACGCGATTATATAAACACTATACGCCGATGGAAAGCTTAGATTCTCATGAATCCGCCGGTATAAACCACTTTCAGATGTGATTACCACAGCGGGTAATATAAACACATTTGTCCGACAAACAACGAATATCCATCCATCCGTTCTCTATACACGGCTTCAACGCACACAGCGCGACTCACATTTCCGGGCTCATTATTTCACACAGATGAAAATATTCCACAAAAAACAGCCATAATCCAACCTTGGACATCCAGACAAAACAAGTCAGTAAAATATTTTGTCCAAAACATGTCTTGAAGTCGGTATATAGTCCACGAATAGGTCGTTTTCAAGGAAATGCACCTCGCGATGCGCGTCCAATATTTCCTATATGTCTCGTCATATTTTTATTTAAAAATAGAATATTAGCGATTTTTTTGTACAATTTGTAAATAAAAAATATGACGAGACATACAGGGAATATTGGACGTGCATCGCGAGGTGCATTTCCTTGAAAACAACCTATTCTTGGTAAATATACCGTCTTCAAGACATGTTTTGGACAAAATAGTTTACTGGCTTGTTTCGTCTGGATGTCCAAGGTTGGATTATGGCTGTTTTTTGTGGAATATTTTCATCTGTGTGTAATAATGAACCCAGAAATGTGAGTCGTGCTGTGTACATTAAAGCCGTGTATAGAGAACGGATGGATGGATATTCGTTTTTGTCGGACAAATGCGTTTTTCTCACCCGCTGTGGTAATCACATCTGAAAGTGGTTTATACCGGCGGATTCATGAGAATCTAAGCTTTCCATCGGCGTATAGTGTTTGTATTGTTGTTGAAAAATTAATCCACTGCTGTAATAAATCTATGTCTGTGTGTGTATCTGACAGCAGGCCCTTTGCCTTCTGACTGAAATGGTTTACAGATAGCCTCTAGGTTGTTTCCTCTAGGGTAACTGCCAGTATCAACAAAATTATTGTTTGGAGATAAGGGTGCAGGTGTTTGTGTGAGAAAATTTGGGGGAGGCTGCCTCCCATGGGGAAAAGTGCCGGCCGCCCACGAGTTTCCAATTAAAATTATTAGGGAGTAAAGATTCGCTCTTTCCTTAAATTGTGCAATACTGGCAGCTGGCAGTGGCAAAAAAGAGGGATGGGTTAAGGGCATGAACTGACCCCAGCTCAGAGGGTATAAAAGATTGTATTATCTGACAGTAAGTTCAGAGGGCTTCCGGAACCTCTCTCAGTGTTTTGACCTGTATTAAACAGAATAAACACTTTACTTCTTGGCATCTGAAGACTTGGCTCCTGGATTCCTTTGATGATTCTATGGTGAGACTTAGATATTTTCAGACCTAGAACCTAGAATTAAATTACAAGTGTTAATACATAGAGTGATCAGGTTAAACATAGATCTTACGTAGTGGGGCAACTGGCCCCCCACTACAATTGGCGAGCCAGCCAGGAAGAAGCGGGGACGACTGGAGACCCCAGCGGCTCGGGCGGAGGCTTGGAAATCATCCAAAGGTACGGTGGCCGAGAGGTGCAAACCAAATTTACAAAATGTAAAACACTTTTACAAAGTTTAAGACAAATTTACATTTTGGAAAACATTTTTACATATCACAAAACAAAATTACAAGTTCTGAAACAAATTTACATTTCAGAAAACAATTTAACAAGACGCAAAACACTTTTACAATCTCCGACACAAATTTACAAGTGGGGAAACACTTTTGCAAGTTCCGAAACAAATTAACAAATGAAAATCAACCGGAAAGGGAATGTCCCAACTCCGGGGTTGAACCGTAAGTGATAGCGAAGATCGGCCAATACGAGTTATTGCTGTTGTTGAAGTTGATGGAGTTTATCGTGACCCAAGATGGACAGCGAGCGGGTGATGTTCTGCCCATTTTGTGGGGAGCACATGAGCCGCTTAACGCGGTTTTGTTTTTCGTGTGGTCGGTCTTTGGAGTTTTTAAATGGGGCAGACAAAACGAATGCACAGGAGACGTCCCAACCACCTGTTAATGCTAAACAGGGTAAGTGTAGCATGTAGCGGCGTGAATAGCGCTATTGGTTAGCGGCTGCCAGTTTTCTGTTTTGAAACGTGGCTTTGTTAATTTCAGGAGAAAAATCGTGTCCATCATATAAGCATTTCCTGGAGTACAGAAGCTCCAAGTCAAAGGAGCGTCAGTCTTGTAACTACGGGCCGAGAGGAAGACCTCGGGCTAAAGAACGAAAACACGTCCAGGTATGTTGAACTGACTGCCTTAGCCTATCAATACTCGACTGTCTGACTCGAGATGGCTCAGAAGTAGATCGGTATCATGTTAGATTTATTGGAGAGACTGAATTAAGTTTAACAGAAAGACTAAAATCTTGCTGTGCATGTATTTTAGAGCATATAGCATATGTACAGGGTTATATTTTACCCATGCTTAATACATGAAATTAACCTTATCTATCCTATCATGTTTAGATAAACATTGGGTTGATGGTGCCAAATAGAGATGATGGAACTGATTTAAAACCTCTAAGAGGGAAAACACTCCCGTTATTTGTTGACCCAGAGGTCGAAGCACCTGATCTTCTCAAGCAAGCTGTAAAGAAGATGAGAACATTCAACAAAGACATGCAAGAAGGACCATATGTCCTTTTGTATGCAGACTGCTCAGAGGTGGTCCATGTGCCTGGGTCGGAAAAGCCGTTCAAACTGGATGATTATAAAAGGGAACTTGGGAGGCCATACGGCAGGATCACCTTTTTCATTTGCCTGGAAACACATTTTAAAGGAGGTTAGTGGATCTCATGATTCAATATTTTTATATATTTTAGATTAGACTGTATTGAAGGACACATCTACAGTATCTACATGATCTGTTGAATTTGTTGTTTTTTCAGCAGTGGGTGATACCTCAGACTCTGATGGCGATTCTGAAATTATCATCACATCAAGGAGCACAGCTGAATTTAACCGAGCTGACACTGTGGTACACCAATTATTTATTTTTTGTAATACCTTTATATGTATGAATATATTTATTGATTCATCTATGACACAATGCAAACCTTTCACTGTTGGTATATACAGTATATGGTAAGGGAACATTTATGGAAGCTATTACAAATTGATAAATTTATGCGTTTCCTCTCAGGTTTTTGAACCACGAAACCAAAGTACTCCCAAACACAAAACTGAAGATGAAAGGTCAGTACATTTTAGCATCTTGCCTTTGTCAGGGAGACAAACAGATTTAATATGAGGTCCTCTCTTGTGGTAATCAACCAATTGGAATCATGGCTGTATTTCTTTCATTCCTAGATGATTATTGTAGGCGTGGAGTGTGGAGAATCTCCAACACACAGCAGTGTAAAATGAACTTTTGACTGTGGCATTCCAGTTTTTTTATTGTGTAATATTACTGGTATTTAGATAATTGTTCTAAAAGCATGCACTATATGTTGTATCCATTAATTACATCACTTTCTGTCATTACAGGGAGGAGATGAACATCACACTACCTGATGTTGTGGCAAACCTGTCACTTCCTATTGATCACACAAAGGTCAGCAGGTTCAACATCTCAAGGGCTAATGTTTGGGATGGAGCTGTCAGAGGCTTCAAGCGTACAACATACTCTGAAACCTGTGACCTGCTGGTCAGATTTACTGATGATGCTGGTGTTTTTGAGGAGGGAATTGACACAGGTGGTCCAAGAAGAGAATTTTTAACTCTGCTAATGAAACACCTGAAAGACCGGCCCATTTTTGATGGACCAGAAGGACATCGGTTCTTGGTCTACAATGCAAATGGTATGCATAGTGTTAGATGTATACTCTACTACATGGTTGGTTAATAATAATTAAACATGTATATCACATGGCATAAGCTTTTTCCTCATTATCTTAAAGTTTATTTTGTTTTCTGTGTTTAATTTTGCAATATATATATTCATTCACAGCTGTTAGGGAGGATGAATACTTCCTGGCAGGAAAGATGATTGCAGTGTCGGTTGTACATGGAGGTCCAGGACCCCATTTCCTGTCAGAAGATCTTGTACATTATCTTGCCGGCCAGCCTTCGTTCAAAGCAACAGTTAATTTAATAACTGATGAAGAAATAGGGAAAGCTTTGCAAGAGGTGAGAATAGCATAAAGCTGCAGTGTGGCAGGACGTACTTATACATTGTTCCTGTAGTGTTTTAGGACACTTTTGCTTCCTATACTACATACACAGTATTGGCTTCATTTATTAGTTTTTGATAGGGTAGGGTTACACCATGATGTGTATATCACTGAATAAAAATATGTGAGGAAATAGTTACTTATTGGGATGTTTATGCTGTTTTTTTAATGTCTTTCAGATTGAGAATGCTGCTTCATTGGATGCTCTGCAGGAATGTATCATGAGACACAGCACAATGTTACAGACAGCAGGCTGTCTGAGACATGTGGCTGCTGTGGGGGAGAAGAAAGAAGTTGTGGCAGACTACCTCCGATGGTATATTATTGACCGCAACTCATCTGTAATTGACAGGTAAGAACATCTTTTTAATGATGTCATTTTCTTTGTGTGATATTTTTGTTTGAAATTCCTCTTGGCATGTATATCTGTTATCAGTCAGTCACTGTAGTAACACAAGTTTTTTTCAATTTCTACTGAGTCAAATGCACTCAAGGTCAGTCTGATTGATATTATCTCAAGTAAACAATATACCGGTAAAACGAGTTTTCTGAAAATTTATAAAAAATGGTTATCAGTTTTTGCAAATGAACTCTTCATTTGTTTAGGTGGATTGGAAGAGAACTTCTAACAGTTTTCTTTAGATAATTTGATTACAGTTAGCACTACACAGCAGTGAAAGTGTTTGTGTTCACTTTGTAGATTCAGAGATGGTCTTTCAGCCCTTCAGTTTCTTACTGCACTACGGCAACACCCTTCTTTGCTGACCCCTGTCCTGTGCCACTCTGCAAAGCGACTCACTGGCTTGGAACTTGAGAGACTCTTCAAACCTGACCTCAGTCCTTCAGGGAGTAACAGGAGACTAAAAGAAAGTCAAACTTTGGCCTACTGGGCAGACTACCTCCTTGACTGTGAAGGTTTGTATGTTTTTTTTGTAAATACCTGGAAAACCACATTACCATGGTATATCTGAACATTTTTATCTTTGCAGAAGGTGAGACTGCTGTGTCTGTGGAGGATGTTTTGATGTTTGCAACTGGGCTGACATCACTTCCCCCTTCTGGCTTGGAACCATTGCCACAAATACGGTTCCTGGATGACTCTCCATTCCCGATGGCAAATACGTGCTCAAACTTGCTGAAATTGCCACTCCTGGATTCATACAGTGTGTTTAAGTCACAAATGGACTTTGGAATTCAAAATAGTCCAGGATTTGGCTGTTTTTAAACCATATGACTGGTTGAACTCTAGAGCTTAGACTCTAAAAATGTTTTGTTCTAAACATGCTGTTGTTGTTTGTGCACTTAAAGGTGCGGTTAGGTCTCAGTCAATTGTTTTAGATCCATAATTTTAAACTGTGGTTGTTTATGAACCACTGTTTTATTCATTTATTCAGATTCATTTTAGAATGAGAAAAAAACCCAAAAAGATTTCAGGAGATTTTGTTCTATATGTAAAATGTAATAAATGTAATAAGAGGTTATTACTTTGCTGTGTTTTTTATTCATCTATTTCCCACATTGAATTGATGAAGCCATAGGTGGCAAACTCTGACACTTTTGTGTACATGTTGCACCATTACAATAAATGTATCTTCCATTCATAGCTCAGCAGTTTCTTTCAGTCTTAGATACAGTTCAGTTGCAGACTGCCAATACTCTGGCTTCTGTAAATAACTGTTCTCCATGGCCAAGTCCAAATACTCCTGCATGCTGGCGTCCCCACATGGAGCTCTTGTCAGGTGAGTCTCGGGATCCAGCTCAGCTTGTTCAATTTTAAATCCACAGTCTCTGGAGCCAAACCTATGTTAAACAAAGACATAATTACATTTATTAAAATTTAAGATAAAAGGAAAACAAATACAAACTTCAGTCTATCACCAAAGTATTACCTGTGTGGTAAGTAGTAGAGCTCATTGGGCACACCTCCTGGACATGATGCTGTTCTTGAGGGGCGAATCCTGTGACTGTTCCACAATCTCACACACTCATCCAAGTCCTTCTGGATAACATCACCAAAGCAATATCTCAGTAGACACTGGTGCTCACGACTCCCATTGAAGTATCCAGCATCTCTTAGGTCTGCAAATAGCTCCATCCAGAACTGAGACCTATAGAAATCAATAAAATAATAAGTTATAATTTTAAGCATATACATGTGTTTAAATGAATAAAATCAAAGGTTACACATAACTAAATGACTTTGTGAAGGCTACTTACCTTCCCTTTCTGAAGATGGACCACCAGGACTCAATCCTCTGGTTGTTTGTGGATGAGCCATACATGTGGCTGGATGCTCCAGAGAAGTAGTCACTATGGTGGTGGCGTAGGGTGCACTGAATTGCGGCCATGGTCCCGTTCTCCGTGCCGCAATCAGTCCTCAGTCTCATGGGAGTGACACCAAGGTTTCGCACACATGACAGAAAGTGGTGAGCGATCACACTTGGGTCATTATTTGTCGGTCCGCATGCAAGCCACATTACTTTACGTGAAAATCCGTTGATACAGCCTGAAATAGCCAAACCGAATGGCTTAAGTTTATCATAACCATCCGCGTGCCACATGTAGTTCGGTGCCATGGAGTGGTAGGTTCTTCTGACAAACCTTCTGCGTGCTCTCCTCTCACAACCTCGAGGATGTAATTCCCGGAGCAAATTCATCACTTGATCCCTCTTCACTCGCAGATTGTATTTTTGTTTAAGTACCTGCCACATCATGCGGTAGCCAAACAGCTGTCCAGGTCCACGAAGTTCCAGTCGGATGGCCCTTATTATGGCGTTTGTATTGGAGTAATCCTTTCTGTGATATAAACCAGCTTCATTCAGTTTGCTTTTCAGAGACCTCAAGCTGATGTGAACACCGTGTAAACATGACATCAGATCCACGATTACAGCGTACGAGTGTCCCTCATTAAAATATCTTACACACTGCTGCAGCATATCTGGTCTGTCGGTCTGGCCTGCCCCATTTAAAAACTCCAAAGACCGACCACACGAAAAACAAAACCGCATTAAGCGGCTCATGTGCTCCCCACAAAATGGGCAGAACATCACCCGCTCGCTGTCCATCTTGGGTCACGATAAACTCCATCAACTTCAACAACAACAATAACTCGTATTGGCCGGTCTTCGCTATCACTTACGGTTCAACCCCGGAGTTGGGACATTCCCTTTCCGGTTGATTTTCATTTGTTAATTTGTTTCGGAACTTGCAAAAGTGTTTCCCCACTTGTAAATTTGTGTCGGAGATTGTAAAAGTGTTTTGCATCTTGTTAAATTGTTTTCTGAAATGTAAATTTGTTTCAGAACTTGTAATTTTGTTTTGTGATATGTAAAAATGTTTTTCAAAATGTAAATTTGTCTTAAACTTTGTAAAAGTGTTTTACATTTTGTAAATTTGGTTTGCACCTCTCGGCCACCGTACAAAGGGCCCAAAATAAGTCACCAGAAGGTGAGAAAAATTCTTTTTTGATTCCAAATTATTTTGGGTGATTTTTGACCTCGTGCCTGAGCTACTGGGCCACCAGTACGGTCAAACTGCTTTCAAAAAACCTCGAAGCGTTATAGAAATCATAAAATTGATAAAGTAAATATAATTAAAAGAAAGAACCTGTGATTCCAGGAGTCAAGCCTCGGAGTGCAAGTATGTATGTACTGTTTGTGTTTGTCTATTTGTGTTGTTGAAAAGAAGTGTTGAAACAGAGTTAAAATTTACCTACTGCATGGCAGACGTCAGTTGCTACGGTTATCCTAGCAATGCCACGTTGACAGAGCTCTGATCAAATGAGGGTCAGAGGTCAGTCGCCATCTGAGAATTGGGCAATAGTAGAGGAATAGAGATGTTGAAACTGAGTTATATTTGAACTACTGCGTGGCAGACGTCAGTTGCTACAGTTATCCTGGCAATGCCACGTTGACAGAGCTCTGATCAAATGAGGGTCAGAGGTCAGTCGTCTTTGTGCAGCTGGCGACAGTAGATAGAGAAGTGATAGAGAAAATACATCGCTTGTCCGGTTGAAAGCGACTCCCACGGAGGAAAAAATAGCAGCTGATGGATGGCTGCCAGGGATTGTAGTCCCAGAAAAAACAGGTGCGCATAGTAGTTTAGATAAAAGGCCGTGTACATATATATAAAGGAACTATAAATGTAAATAAGTATAACTGGTTTAAAAATCATATGAAGTTGATGTGTGAGGATGAAATGATTAAAATAAGTGTTTAATGAATGCAAGAAGTAACATAGGAATGTCTGTAAATAGGTGTAGATAGGTGTAGAAATAGCAGTGTACAGAAGGAAGAAAAAAAAAGGTAGTGTCTACAGATACGGACCCGTACCCGTAGCCTGTGGCCTACGGATATGGCACTTTCCCTTATCATAAATATTAATGAGACGTACATGAATATTAATGAGTCGGCTGATGAACGCGCTTTGTGATTGGCTGGTAATCCGACGTGCATAAATATTAATAAGCCGGCTTGGTAATCCGAGTGATGAAGGCGCTTCCGTGATTCGAGGTGAATCTGCGTGCCGAGCCTGTCATGTCAGTCATCTGCTGTTCTCTTTTCTATCATGCATAATGTCTTATAAATATCATTATCTGACTTTTTCACGGACAGTGATTTGGGGGTTGAAATCAGCACTACTATTAAAAATAGCAAAACTTTTTATTCACGTGACCCTGTTCTAATAAAGCACAAACATCAAACAAAACAAATGGCGGAACTAACAGCCAGCAAACTACAAGTATTTTTTTTACCTTCAAAAGCAGCAACAGACTATTACACATTAACAACCTAAACAAAACCCTGACGTATTTTCTACGTCTGGCAACACAGACACTGCACCTCAGTCACTTTAATGTTAGCAGACTCTGTTGAATGGCTAATTTACATAACCACAAACAAATCTCACAATATCACAGTAAATCGAGTTTGTGGTTTTTTTAAATTCATGCCGAATTAAAGAGCTGCTCCTCACCATTCACGAGTGTTTGTTTCATATTCGACATCCTTAACTTTATCTTGTAAATTAGTGTCCGAAATTAAATGGGAACATTTGCAATGGAGTTCGTCAGCCGCTTCCACCACTGAACGCGGTAAACTAATTAATAGGAACTGGACTTCAAACAATTTATACACGGCGTCTAAAAGCGTAAAAACTGCAATGTCTAAAGTGTGAGAGGAGACGGTGTATTTTTGGTTAAATTTTACAATGTTCGCCGTCAAAGTCATTCATATAAACTGCCTGTAATGTGCAGCAAATAGTAGTTAACCGGCGCCAGCTCTTCAGTGACCTTAACGGGTCCGTACCTCTAGTTCAGATGCTACGGGTACGGGTCCGTACCCGTAGCATCAACCAAAAAAAAAAGGGCTTTTTTCACTCCCTTTGATTTTCAAGAGTGAGCGCGAAAGGAGGGGCTGTAGGAAAAAAAAAATGTCTTTTTTTCACTGCCTCTGAGTTTCAGGGCGAGCGTGAAAGGAGGGGCTGTTTGAATAGGCTGCCTGTTGGCAGAGTTTTGACACACACACACTAGCGTACACTCACACACATTCACTCGCACACATATACGCACACACACGCTAGTGCACACACCCTATGGCGTCAGAATCGTGTCAAAACAATCAAAGCAACTCGCAGCAACGTGTCTGTACACGCGTGATTATTTTCTTACGCGTGCGTGCGTGCGTGCGTGCGTGCGTGCGTGCGTGCGTGCGTGCGTTGTCGTGTGCAGATTGTATTTCACGCGTAACAAGAAGCTGCGTACGTACGTATGAAGCAGCGCGTACACGCCTGTCTGTCACTGTTTGACAAATACTATTACGCGTTCACACACGCGTGCGGTCGCCATACACAATAGAACGTTTCTGCACCGTGCGTACCAGTCCGCCTCACATGAGCGTGTCGTGTAATTGGCCTTTTCATTTTAGTCAGCCAGGGGAGGCAGCAGTGAGCCATACTGGCGGAAAAGAAGAAGACGAAGAAGAGTCTCCCCTTTTCGACCGAGGCAGTTCCGGTTCGAGGTTGGAGTCGGTGGCCGGTTTTTTGTTTTTCAACAGGCGGTGGGCCGCCTCCGGGCTCCAAAAACTGGGACTCGCACCGGCCCCAACTCGTTGCTGGGCCAGAGGTGGACCGAGGTGAGAGCCCAGTACGTCAGGGGCTGGGGTTACAGTCCGATCGTCAACAGCGGAAACACAGAAGCGCCGTTTTTAAACAGCCGAGCGAGCAGCAGTAATGTTCAATGTTTGTGTTTTAAAAACCGGTAAATATAGAAGCAAAATGCAAGCAGCAACGGTCTGAGGAGGAGACCCAAAGCTTCCTGGAACTGTGGTCTTCATATTAAATTCAGTGGAAGTTAGAGGGAGCCTCTTGGATCACACCAGTGTTCGAAACAATCCAGTGGGAGACGGCTACAGCTGTACGAACGGAGCCTGACTAACTCCTCAACAACTAAAAAGTTCAGAAATGACGACAAGAACCAGAAAAGGCAGCCGGGATGCAGCAGTTTTTGGCCAAAAAGAGCCCCGATTTTTTCCGGCTGCATTCCGTGATTCCAACCAGGTCCCTGAACGCCACAGCTGAGCATTCTGTGATTCCAACCGGGTCCCTGAACGCAACAGCTGAGCAGGAGTTGATGCAGGCCGCAGTACCGATCATGATAGGTAAGTTTTATTTCTTAAACACCCTGCTGTTAGCCGACTATGAATACGCCAGCTACAACAGAGCCACATCAATATTATGAACGTTACGCCAGCGAACGTGGTCCGGACACAGGATCAGAGGTCGACTATTTGCTAACCAGTTAGCCACTGCTAAGCTAGCAAGCTATGAAAACCGTCTTATAAAACCTGAGAAAAGCAGCAGCAATATTTCATTACCAGACCTGTATTCAGAACCTCCCATGTTGTTACACAATGGCCCATTAATCATATTGCTGAACTATATGATAATCATTGAAATTTCCCTTGAAGAACCAATAAACTGTTTAACATTATTAATACGAGTCTAAAACTTATTCAAAAGATCAAATTAACACAATGAAGTGAGGAATACTGTTAATGTGCAGCTATTTTTATAATTTCAAGGTAAAATGCTGATTGTTCTGTGATTTTCCAGCTTTGCAGAAAATTCAATGCATTCATTACTTATACACAGATTTCTTTGATGGTTTTTAGTTGTTACTCAAATATATCAAGGCATTTAGCACTGCTGGAAATTATTACAGGCATTTTTTTGTAACATTTTCTAACATCGTACGGACAAATTAATAATTAATGGAGAAAATGGTTTTAAATTGCAGATGCTATAAGTGCTTAACAAATTAAAAACAAACAATAAAAAGACAATGCCCCACATCCCTCCCAACTCAACTCCCATCATACTCCCTATCAACACACAGACAGTCACACAGCCACGCACACACACATACACACTTCTACAACAGAAATAACTAGAAAAGCACGCAGAGAGCGCAGACTTCCGCCAGGCCATCTGTCTGTCTGTCTGTCTGTTTGTTAACAGCATAACTCAAAAAGTTATGGACAGATTTTCACCAAATTTTTACAGAATGTCCGGAAGAGCAAAAGTAACAATCAATTAAATTTTGGAGGTGACCTGGATCACCGTCTGGATCCAGGATTTTTTTGAAGGACTCTGTACAATTGAGAGATGGCCGCCAAAATCCGTCCATAACTTTTTGAGTTATGCTGTTAACAGACAAACAGACAAACAAACTCAGATGATCACATAACCTCCTGGCGGAGGTAATAAGTTAACTGTGTTCATGAATATAGAAAATAATTACTGACAACTAATGCTGCTTGGGTGCTTTTATGCAGGATAAAGGAACCAGGATGCTACTGTGGATCTGCTGCAGTATCTGGAGACGTCAGAGGAACGGTTCTTGAAACAGATCTGAAGACACCGAGACCTGACCACTGCCATGCTCCAGAACATCCAGAGGACGGATGAAAATTCAATCACCTTTGCTGGACTGATGGGACGCATGGTGTCGGTGCTGGAGCGACTGTCACAGAAATAAACTGCATTGTCCACTATTCCTACCTTTTTTAGAAAAAGTAATCATATTTTTTATAAATTATTTTCCTTCTTAGCAATTTAAGTACACTGGTATTTTACTCTTGCACTTTGGGTGAATACAAATATATTTGTGATGAAAGATGCGTGTTTTGTCTATAATCTACAGAGTATTTATTCAGTGTTAAGTGCACACTTCTACGTACACACATTTTGACAGATAATCAGTTGTGCTTTTCAAGCAGATTTCATTCTGAAACATATCGGCAACATACCGGTATGTTGTTTCTTACAACATATGTCACACCAAGCTAGATAAACTGCACTACTGCAGCAGATATATTATTGAAGTGTGCTTACATTACATGTCTACATACACTACTCACAAAAAGTTACTCAACTTTCAGGTGACATTTATGGAAATTGTAAAAAATTAATGCTATGGTGATATTAAATCATGAAAGTAGGGCATTTAAGTAGAAACATGCAATAGTGATTTCCTCATCTCAAACAATTTATTAAAACAAAAGCTAACAGCAGTGAAGGGTATATCACAATAAAAATGTCTCATGACAGTTTGCACAGAACAGCAGCTTTCAGCTGAAATCCGGTACAGTTGTGTCCCACCAGTAGCATGGTCACGGATGTTCCCAGACAACAGCTGACCTCTGTCTCGTAATTAAGATCATCTATAAAGGTAAATATAGATACTATCATCAATTTATTGCGTTTGTTTAACTGCTATGCAGGTTAGCCGCAGCAAGATGGAGTATCTGTGTGTGAATGAGAGGGACCCAAGTGGAAGAGTGAGGTTACAGGGAGAAGAGATCAAGAAGGTGGAGGATTTTAAGTACTTCGGGTCAACAGTCCAGAGCAATGGAGAGTGTGGAAAAGAGGTGAAGAAGCGTGTACGTGCAGGCTGGAACGGCTGGAGAAAAGTGTCAGGTGTGATAGAAGAGTTTCAGCTAAAATGAAAGGAAAGGTTTACAAAACTTTGGTGAGACCAGCCATGTTGTTTGGTCTGGAGACTGTGTCCCTGAGGAAAAGACAGGAGGCAGAACTGAAGATGCTGAGGTTCTCTTTGGGAGTGACCAGGATGGATAGGATCAGGAATGAGTACATCAGAGAGACAGCACATGTTAGAGGCTTTGGAGATAAAGTCAGAGAGGCCAGACTGAGATGGTTCAGACATGTCCAGAGGAGAGAGAGAGTGAATATATTGGTAGAAGGATGCTGAGTTTCCCACTGCCAGGCAGGAGGCCTAGAGGAAGACCAAAGAGGAGGTTTATGGATGTGGTTAAAGAGGACATGAAGGTAGTTGGTGTGAGAGAAGGGGATGCGGCAGACAGGGTTAGATGGAGGCAATTGATTCGCTGTGGCGACCCCTGAAGGGAAAAGCCGAAAGGAAAAGAAGTTTAACCGCTATGTAATGGATGCAAACGTATTTGAGGCTAAGTAGCTAAGCTAAATGAATTATGGAATAATAATAAACGTCAGAAGAACTGCAGCCTAGTGGCTCGGGGCTGTGCAGCCTGAGAACCTAATTTAAATAATAAAAACTGGGTAAGTTTATCCCCGTGTTTTGGAACAATAGCGCCACCAGCTGGAACCGAACAACTACACGACGCGCTCATGTTACGCGTTATGCTGCGCACGGTGCAGATCAACAACTATTGTGTACAATCAGAAATTGCGACCGCACGCGTGTGTGAGCGCGTAAAAGTATTTGTCAAACAGTGACAGACAGGCGTGTACACGCTGCTTCATACGCACGCAGCTTCTTGTTACGCGTGACAGAGTTCGCGCACGTCATTTCCGCGTACGTGTGAGCGCGTGACCGAAATGTTCTATTATCTTCATGTGAGCGTTAATGCGTGCGTTTGTAAAAAAACGCATGAATTTTACGCGTGACCACTCCGCGTAGTGTGATTGCCGGTGCGCAGCAATGGTCACACGTGAACGCACGCGTGAACGGGAGGCCATTATAAGTCAATGGGGAAACTGCATTACGCGTCAGGCGCATAGGCGTCAAAGTACGCGCGCCTGTGACACGTTCAGTTGATAGCTGCACACGCTTTTTGACACGATTCTGACGCCATACACACCCACACACATTCTTGCGCGCATCCGCGCACTCGCCTACACACACGCGCACCTCAACACACACATACACACACACTCACTCACACACACACACTCAAACTCACACACACATACACACACACACACTCATTCACACACGCAAACTCACACGCACACATGGATACACACAAATTCTTATAAAGGTATTTAGGTGGGGACACACATTCAGATAGAAGGTGATTATTACCCTTACTGCTATATTTCAAAAATTTAGTGCAGGTAAATAGCCTTTTAACAGCAATTTCATCAGAAACCTAGTGAAGTCCGGCTTATAGGCCCTCACTTTCAAAAAAAAAAAAAAAAAATAATAATAATAATTTTTCGCATTTATAGGGATACTTACAGAGTGATCCTCGCTAAAGCAGAAATACACACACACATTTTGCAGCAAGGGCTGCTGCACAAATAAAGGGAAAAGAAACAGGATTTATTAAAAGAAACTGCAGCTGATGTTTGCTGTTGTCTGACCTGGCTGAAATTGGAGCATTTTAAAATACAATAAGTCATTATTATAAGAATAATGGGGATTAAACAAAGCAAACTGTCTGATGATCAGCTGACGCCTGCTGAACTGATTATGCTACAGCATCCTACCCAGAAGAGGAAAATAAAGAGCTGCATGAGAAAATGGAATAAATTTACAGGAGGACAAGATAAATGACCATTAGAGGGCACTTTTAATTTAAGGTGCTGTGACCGCGTGGAAAACGAATTGAGAAGAAGTGACAAATTAAATGACCAAAAGCATCAAAAGAAAAGACTGAAAAACTCTGAGCAGAGAGAAATTTTACAGCATTTTAAATATGAAGGAGTACACAGACAAATGGCAATGCAGGTGGCTTCAGCTCCGCCTCTGCCACCTCCTTACAATACAGAGGCTAAGGGACAATTTTCCTTACGTTCTCCTGAAATGGATGGAGAAATAACAAGAACTCTGACAGTACAGATGTTTGATAAAAAAGATGCAACATCAAAAAGTACATCCCAAAAAACCGAAACCACACACACTGAACCCCATTATCAGAGAAGAGTTACAATGAGAGAAGACAGGGGGTCAGAGGACAGCATTAGGAAAGCCATGGAACAAATGAATGAAGAAAAATACAAAGTGCCTTATGGCATTGATGTTCTGAGGGATGATTCTGGTTATGTGTCTCGTCCACTGGCAGCATCAACCCCATTGAGCAAAGTGTCTTCAGAGCAGGAGCAGGAAGTGGGAGAAAGAGAGAGAGAAAGAACATATTGGGAGGAACATGAACAAAAGGAGAAAGAACATCTCCTACAACTTCATGCATATGAGGAAAGAATTAGAAAGGCTCAAGAAAAGACAGATGCAAGTGCAGAACGCATCTCACAGAGATGGTCAGAGACAGAAAGTATAATAAAAGAGATGAAAAAGCAAGTAGATAAGAAATTGGAAGCTTTGGAATCAGAAGACGACAGTAAAAAAGGGAGCAGCCCAAGCAGGGAAACACTGACAAATTGTGTGGGAAGACATGCAGCATCGGTCCAACGCAGCTTAAGCCGGGACGACTACGAATCGGACTGTGAGAGAGAACAGGAAGTCCTGGATACAGAGGAACCAGAGGAGGAGGAAGAAGACTCAGACTCAGACGACCCTGTGAGTAAACATTATGATGTGAACATTGCATTGTTGTCTGAACCTCCTACTCCTAGACACCTGAAACTACGAAGCAGAACTGTTTCCTTCCGGTGTGGGAGAAAAAGGACTCCATCTAATCCCAAAGGAAAGACAGAGACTGCAGCTCCACAATATCCTCTGCTGGCCAAGGGGCCCTGTAATCAAGAAAGGTACTTGGGGCTTCATGGATTTAACGGGGTTAATTAACCGTCTTCCTATGCTGACAGAAAGCGCAGAGATGTGGATTTCTGCCTTTGAAGAACAGACAGCTGGAATAAAGTTGGCAGTGGGGGACTTAAAGGCTCTGTTGGTGAAAGTAGCTGGAAGAACAACGGCTCTGGAAGTTTGCACGGATGCGAAAGTAGGTGGAATAATGTGTTCACATGCATATGATGACACACCTTTTAATGCCATTCGAACACAGGTATGGGAGGCTCTGAGAAAAGCCTACCCCTCGAGAAGGGATCCATCCAAACTGGAGAAGCAGACCCTGGGACAAGATGAGAATCCTCTGCAGTTCCTACAGAACTATCAGAGAACCTGGAAGCTACAGACAGGAGCAGAATGGAACAGTAATGAGTCATCAAAAGCATTGTTTCTGCTTTATGTCAAAAATGCCATGCCTAAACCTGTACAAGAGAAATTGAATGGGGTGGTGGGTTTGTTGAAGATGGACTGGCCGGTGTTCTCTGAACATATTGTGCATTTTGTTGAAGTTTATAGAAATGAACAGAAGGCTGCAGAAGAACAAAGCAAACAGCTAGCAAATAAGCTAACACAGCTGCAGATAGGAGAACTGACAAAGCAGAAGAAAGACAAAGAAAAAGCTAGACATCAAGCAGCAGTGACAGTTGTAGCACCTGAAGTAAAGGCAGAAGGAGCCAAGCCTGAGTCAACAACCGCAGCAGTAATCCAAGCTCCAGTGTATGCTGCTGGTATGCAATAACCCCAGGTGCAACAGCCTCAACATTCTACTAACCTTCCTTCTTATACTCCTGTACAGCAGCCTGTTCAGTCTGTCCAGACTCAACCTTCACAGGCCCCACCCATTCATGTGCACCTCAACCAAGGAGGACCGGCAGGGTACTCCACACAGGGAAGAGGAAGACCCAATTTCCGTGGGGGACCCATGCAGCGAGGAAGGTGGAGAAGACCGTATCTACCACAGCCTCCATATCCACCTCAGCAGCAGCCACAGGTTGGTGTCACTGCCACATCAGGTCAGCAACAACTGCAATGCTGGGGATGTGGGGGAAATGGACACATGCAGAGAAACTGTCCCAGCAACGCCAACATCTCCAATCCATGGATGGGACCAGCAGCAAACTGGCAATATGGAGGCCCAGAGAAATCACAAGGGGAGGTAATCGCACCAGTACTAACACAACATCCACAAAGTGAACCCAAAATAAAAGTTGCCATACATGACCGTCAATATGTTTTCATGGTGGACACAGGAGCAACGTACTCATGTATTGGCAGGGGAGGGGCAGGTCTGCCCCTATCCTCATCAAAAATTCGAACAATAGGTTTCTCTGGGAAGGAACAAATTACTCCTCTAACCGAGCCAGTGCCAATGCAGATTGGAAATAAAATAGTATGTGCACCTCTACTATATTCCATAGACACCCCCATAAATCTGCTAGGAAGAGATGTACTGTGCAAACTCAATGCAAAAATAATGTGTTCACCTGACGGAGTGTACTTTGAGGTGTCAGATGATGATGCTACTGATGATGCTACAAATGCAACACCTATCATGCCCCTACTAACTGCATCAGACTCAACAGAATGAGCAAATGAAGAATGCACGTGTGTACTGGACCAGACTCACCACACCAGTCTCTCACCTCACTCAATCTTGGGAAACCTGGAAGCCACTGGTAATGCATCAATACAATGCAGCTCGAGAACCAGCGCTGCCTCTACATTGTACCATGCTATACGACGAACATCAAAGCTATGGTGACTACGATGACTGCTGGGATGAGGTAATCAATAACACTACCACTATTCTACAATATCAAGACATCATTGTGGGACCTCAAGGCACTGCAGCGAAAGTAAGACTTACAGAAGAAATGAGTGACTGGTTTCAAGTGCCTGAATCGGTACCACACATTACTTTGCTTATTGCAGAAGGACATGAATCACATGATTTAGGACCAACGATGCGCCAAAGCCAACAAATAAAAAACTGGATTCCAACAGACTGTAAATTTCTCAGTGTATCTCCTGACGGGCTCTATTTGAAAATTCAATGTACCGATGCAGATGAGGCTATAGCTGAAAAAGTAATGTTACCAAAAGAAGCTAGAAAGCAGATGGTCATTTCAGAAGAACATGTACCTTTGTTAGAACAAGTTCCATCGCATGTCTGGTCAGAACATAAAACTGATGTAGGGCTAGTCAAATCAGCTGAACCATTGCAGTTTCAAATCAAAGAAGGAACCAGACTGCTTTATCAGAAACAATATCCACTGAAATATGGTGCCACAGAGGGTATTAGACCCATAATATCTGGATTACTAGAAGCAGGAGTCCTAGTAAAGGTTAGGAGCCCCTGCAACACACCAATTTTCCCAATACGAAAACCAGGAAGTAATGATTATAGACTGGTGCATGACCTCAGAGCTATTAATGCCATCATCACAGAAGAAAACCAAATAGTTCCTGACCCTCACACTCTATTGTCCAATATACCGCCAAACACCAAGTGGTACACAGTCATAGATCTGTGTTCTGCTTTTTTCAGTGTACCCGTTCATCAATCATCGCAATATCTGTTTGCTTTTACCTATAAAGGAGAGCAATACACATACACACGGTTGCCACAGGGTTTTGTTCATTCTCCATCCATATTCAATCGAGTACTTGCCAATGACCTAAGCCATGTAGACATACAGTCAACCACATTAATGTATGTGGATGACATCTTGATCTGCTCAGAAACAAAAGAACAGTGTGAAAAAGACTCCATCACTCTCCTCAAAGCCTTAGCAGAAGGAGGTCACAAGGTCAGCAAAAAGAAATTGCAGTTCTGCCAGAAGTCTGTAGAGTACTTAGGCAGACAATTGAGTGGAGATAAACGATGCATAGCTCCATCTCAAATAGAGGCCATACTTAAAACTCCAAAACCTCAGATAGTAGGCCAAATGCTGACTTTTCTAGGGATGACAGGCTACAGCAGGCCGTGGATATGTGATTATGCTATTAAAGCAGCTCCATTAAGAGCACTCATCCGTGCAGCAGGACAAGCTAATCAGTCAACAAAACTCCAGTGGACCACAGAGGCAGAAGGTGCATTCCAATCCTTAAAGCATGATATGCAGACAGTTCCGGCTTTGGCTAATCCAGACTACAGCAAATTATTTCATCTTTATGTAGCAGAGCGTCAAGGTTATGCATGTGCTGTACTAATGCAAGATTCTTCTACAGGAAAGCAACCTATTGCTTATTACAACACTAAGCTAGATGCAGTAGAAGAAGGCCTGCCTCCTTGTTATCAAGGTCTGGCCGCAGCAGCCTTTGCTTACAAAAAAGCTCAGGTCATAACTATGGGTCACCCTGTAACACTGTACACATCACATCAACTGCATGCCTTATTGACAGGACCACACTTTGTTATAACACAAGCCAGACGCACTGGCTATGAGGTTTTGCTTTCAGGATCTGAACTAACCATTCAAAGATGTACAACTGTCAATCCAGCCACTAGAATGGTCCTTCCAACTGAAAGAACCCCACATGACTGTTTACAAGAATCAGAAGCCTTTATGAAAGTACGCGACAATCTTTACAATCAGCCCATTCCATCAGATCTCATTTTGTTTGTGGATGGATCTTGTATTCGTGACGTGACCGGCATCAAAGCAGGTTATAGTGTAGTTCAGTTAAATCCAGATAACACCTTTGAAACATTATTGATGGTAGCTGTAGAACAACCATGCTCGGCCCAATTAGCAGAAATCAAGGCTTTAACTACAGCATGTCGTTTAGCGGCTGGTAAGCGTGCAACCATTTACACAGACAGTGCCTATGCATATGGAGTTTGTCACATCAATGCTAGCATTTGGAAACAGAGAGGTTTTGTTCGTGCTGATGGAACTCCAGTGCTTCATGGCCAGGCTGTGGCAGATTTGATTATGGCCATGCAGCTACCGTCAGAGTTAGCCATAGTTAAGTGTGCAGCCCATCAAAATAGCACATCATTGGTCGCCCAGGGCAACAACTTGGCAGATGAAGCCGCAAAACAGGCCACAGGACAAACTATACAGGGCCCATTGTTGACTGCACAGGATTGTGATCCTATAACTAACCTTCAATCTTTAATTGATGCCCAAACAGCAGCTCCTGAGGCAGAAAAACGCTTATGGTTGCAAAGGGGGCCATTTCGGACGGCTGCCCCACATGAGGGTTTGTGGAGAAGTGCTCATGGTCATTTTGTTATGCCATTGTCACTATTGAACGTAGCTATTAAGATCATGCATGAGCCAGACCACTGTTCTAGAGTTCAGGTGTTGCAGAAACTACAGGCTGTATGGTGGTCACCTTATATGGCAGCGGCAGTTGACAGGGAACTCTCCCTGTGTCCTCATTGTTCAAAATACAATATCAGAAAGATGTTCCCACACCCAATTGCTCATATTCCCGTCCCTGAGGGACCCTTTAAACATCTTATGATGGATTTCATTGACATGATTCATCGTGTACGGAGACAAAGGTACATTTTGGTTGTTGTGTGTAGATTCAGTCGTTGGGTGGAGGCCTGTGCCTCCACAACATGTGACAGTAAAGTGGTAGCTACGTTTCTTTGTACTGAGGTATTTCCTAGGTTTGGTCTGCCTGACACTATTTCATCAGATAGTGGTCCTCATTTTGTTTCCAGAGTGGTAAAAGAAACATTTAAACTACTCCATATTAAGCAGAAATTTGGCTGTGTTTACCATCCTCAGTCACAGGGCTCTGTTGAGCTCGCCAACGGAATCCTGAAGACAAAAATAGCCAAAATCATAGCTGACAGTGATGGCAGGTTAACCTGGGTTGATGCTCTGCCTATTGCCTTAATGGCAATGCGTTCACAAACTAACAGACTAACCCATTTAACCCCGCATGAAATGCTTACAGGACGTCCTATGCCTGTGCCACAGCACAGGGGCCCGGTGGAAGGCCCCTCACTACCTCAACTGCAGCAGGAGTTGGGTAATTATTTGAGATCTTTAACTAAGATCCACAGACTTATCTTCCAACAGGTGAAGGAGGCTAACAACAAGGACGAGACTCAGATCCCGCTCGACAAGCGTGACATCCAGGTGGGCGACCAGGTGTTCATAAGAGTGTTCAGACGGCACTGGAACGAGCCACATAGAGACGGACCGTTCACAGTTGTTCTTACCACTCCGACTGCTCTAAAAGTCGAAGGTAAGCCCTACTGGTTCCATCGTAATCACTGCGCTCCCCATCGTCTGCTTGAGCCACCTGGTCATCACCCTGACCAGCTTGCTCTAACTACGCCACCGTTGCATGCTGAAGGGGCAGCACACAGCGCCCCCAGCCGCTCACGTTCTAGCTCACCTGCAGTGAGTGGTGCGCCCTCACAAGGGCAGCGAAGGTCTGCACGACTGCTGGCACGCCGTCCCCAAAAAGGGTATAAACACCCCACTCGCATTGGTTATGTCTCCCCAACCACTACAGACACTGATGGTGCAGTTGTTTCTCCAGCTTCTCCAGAGACTGACAGTCCTGCTGTGGACTCCCCATTCTCCTCTCAAAGCAGCTCTGATGGAGCGGGATTCCCTCCTTCCTTCCCTCGAGCGGGCCCCAGTGGACAGCTGCCCTCCGGGGCTGCCCCCTCCGTGCCTGACTCTTCCCCTTCTTCGCTTGCATTCTCTGCTGAACTACTCTCGTCTGAGGGTCAGCGTGTCTGGCTGGACTCAGACTCTGACTAACCTTTTTCTCCTCTGGTTGCTAACCCTTGGTGGGTTCGCAAGGGGGGAGCTACTGTTGACTGTTCCTGAGGACAGTGGACACTCATCAAACTCACTACAAACATGTGCTATGGCAATGACTACTCTAGTGACTAACTCAAAGGGTGTAGAATGGAATGATCAAAGGTTAATTGTAAATTATGTGAAGATTGATGCTTATGACCATGCTTTAATAACTGTTTTTGTTGATTCTGAACCAGTAAGTAAGCACTGGATAGGTTACCCAAGAGCTAAAGAATGCCATGGAGAGGGGATGGTGACTATAAGGGTAAGGTGCACATACTGCCACTGTCAATTACGATAGACTGATTGTGCCAACCAGAGCCAATTTTCTTCTGAGGAGTTCCTCTGCCAAGACGAACGAAGTGAAGAAGTTGTAAGAAGTGACAGTATGTCCTTGGAGCCTGTCTGTCAGTTGGAGTGCGACCTTCTTTGCTTGGTTAACTTCCTGGGAACTACCACGGGGTCTTCTGCACTTGTCCTCATCAAGTGCAAAGGATTTCTCGCCATCTTTGCTCTCTGATCACACCACAGAGTCATGTGCTTGAAGCAGTTAATATGACCCTCTTGCCATCTTGCCAGAGAAGAAATGATCTGGGAGCTGTTAGGCTAGTCTGGCATTGGCACTGACTACACCTGCATAAAGTCCAGGACAGATTTATAAACAATGTTGGAGTTTGTTTTTGTTTCCTGCAGCTGCATCTTTAACCTCTGCAAGATGTCGTGTGATTTTTTTTAAAGTAGATATTTGAGTGTGTAAGGGCTATTGTGTTAGCCTAGCCGCGCTAGACCCAGGTCTGAAGACACAAGGGTCTGGGAACTCTCGACAGGGAGGGAGGCGGGCTAAAAGGTTGTCTTTCAAATCACTCTGCAGCAATTGGGTAGGTATACAACCAATCAGCGCAACGAATAGGCTGACGTAGTTCCTAGAGCGCCGGAAATCAGAGGATGCAGGAGTTCGGTGAAGCCTTATTTATACAGTCAATGGGTGAAGCTCAAGTATATTACAGACATGTTAACAGAAAGATTATTCAGAGTCGGTGCTAATGGAGCTCAACGGCTGTTGTTGACCCTGGCAGAGAATTAAATTCATTGCCGTGGGTTGTCTAGCACGGCTAGGCTAGTTGTTTCCAGTTGTTTCTGTCAGAATCGTCGCGCCTCTGTTGTCACTTAGTTACACCCGCCTTCTGACTCTACACTTCATGGTGATTCGTCGGCCAGTTTTAGGAGCATCCAACCTCGAGGCTTACCGAGGGTAACTAGACCCACCCTGGCAGAGAATTAAATTTGTTGCCGTGGGTTGTCTAGCGGGCTAGGCTACTATTGTGTAGCTGTGTGTGGCATTTTCTATGAAAAGAACAAAGTTACAGGTGCTTTCAACATGTGCATCAAAGTCAAATTTGCCCGGGACACTCAACGCTCAATAACCTGCATCAGCAGAAATTCACTGCAAGCTGGATGTAAGATGCAACAATTTATTTCTCTCTCTTTCAAATACATTTTTGTGCTGCAATTTCATACACAGACACAATTTTCATTATCTGAGAACCTTAAGATCACACCTATGTCAAAATTGTGCCATTCATTTACTCCATTGGAGAGCAGTAAGCCATCATATGCCCCCTATTGGAAACGAAGAATATTACATGAAATTTTTTCCACTGGCAAAAAATAGAGAAATGACACAATCTGGTATAAAACATTAAAAACTACAATTTTGAAGTGTTAAGTTAGGAATTAAATCAGTTTTACCTAACTTGTATTATTTTGTACTGCGTATAACAAGGAATGAAAAAAATGTAGTTTGAATGGGTTTCAACTGCCCAAAAATGGCCACGATAGAGCCAAGTGTTACAATTGTAAGAATACAGTATATTTTTGATATATTTAAAGAGCTGAAGTTGAAAATTAAAAGATCTGAAAAGAATCCAGACCCTAGGGAAATTTCATTCCATTTGCATTAACACAGCTGAAATGGTCAAAAAAGAAAGCAAAGTGGACACAAATGGCCACCAGAGGGTTAAAGTTACCAATTAACCTCAACATGTTTCTGGACTGTGGGAGGAAGCCAAAGTACTTGGAGAAAACCCACACATGCACAGGGAGAACATGCAAACTCCATGCAGAAAGATTCCATGCCAAGATGTGACCAGGGGATCTTCTAGATGCAAGGCAACAATGTTAACCACTAAGTCACTGTGGGGCCCCAATCCAAAAACATGCTGAGGTTAATTGGTGGTTCTAAATTGTCTGTAGGTGTGAGTGTACTTTGTCTCTCTATGTAGCCCTGTGATAGACTGGTGACCTGTCCAGGGTGTCCCCTGCCTTCACCCTAAGTTGGCTGGGATAGACTCCACCTCCCCACTATAGAGGATTTAGCAAATGAAGAGTTCATTTGCAAAAATAGGTAACTCCGTTTTCAGAAAACTCTTTTTTTATTGTTTACTTGAGATAATAATAACACTAATAATTTTTTTTTCTCTATTTTGTCATGTATTTTTCTACTGAGTCAAAGCCACTCAACTTCAGTTTGACTGACATTATGTCAAGTAAACAATAAAAAAAAGTTTTCTAAAAATTTATCAAAACGGAGTTATCTGTTTATGCAAATGAACTCTTCAAATATTTCTCGAAAAGGTCAAATTCTTTAAAGGATGTGGCATTATATAAACATCAAAAGGTAAAAGTACCATCTAAAACCTCCAGATCTTCTGTGCATGTTCTCCAGTCCCAGCAGACCGAATTTATCTCTCTCTGCTCATGTCAGGCCATTTAGGTTCATTATGTGTCAGCAGTTGATCTGTGAATGCCTGCCTGGAGTTTAGTGTCATGTGATTCCTTATTGTGGATGACATGTAGTACCAGGTCTCAAGTCTAGCACTTGAATTATTAAGCAGGTTCTGTTGGACTGACCTGACTGTGACCCGAAGCAGCAGCACAGTGTGAGAGGTGGATGCGGTGTGTGTGACTGACTTTTTTCTCCGTGTAGGCCAGTGATACAAGGCATGATTGAAGTATATTAGTGAAAACATTATTTAATCATCAGTTACAAGTGCTAGCAGAGCTGGGTTGACTGAGGATAAGAACAGGGAGTGAAATGCAGGCATATTTTTTTCATGCATTCTTCACTCAAAAGCAATGGCGCCACCAGGCGGTGGCCTGGGGTGGCCACGGCCACCCCTACAAATCTGCTGGCCACCCCACTGGCCACCCCACTGGCCAGTTACAAATATCAATTGCCAGTTAAGCTCACACAGCAAGGACAAGGCTCAGACTGTACACAGCCAATCAGTGGCGACAAAGAGGGTTCCTTCCCCCTTGATTGCCTCATTGTCTCACAGTCACGTCAATCACTCGACAGAGTTCTGAGTAGGTTGAAAATTCTGACAGCATCGCCATTGAACTGCATCGATCAGCAGCACCAATCTGAACAGAGGACTATGAGTAAGTCATACTTTCTTTTGTAAAAATAAGTGGGAGAAGTAATATTCGTCATGACGTGCTTTGTAAGTGCCAAAAGGTGCTGCTACAGCAACCTGTTAGACCAGCACTGCTATGCTTTTAAACTTAATTGAGTTACAGGCATAGTCAGCTAATGTTAGCTGCTGCTATTATTACTCCACCAAGGCCTAGTGGAGTTATGTGACGATCTGCATACGTTTGTCTGTGACTCTGTTAGTCTGTGAATCAGTAGCGGCTGGTGAATTTTTCTCTTGGGGGGGCGCACTTAATTTACCAAACCAAATAGCAGAGTCGGCAACACCGGAATACAAGAATTGATGTAAATTATGTTCACAGCCATTTGATGTGCTATTACTATGCACCACTACGAGGGTACACCTAAGCACTACTGCTCAAATAGACAATTAAATGCACATAAATGTAACCAGCTAGTGAATTTGAATTTATCTCCCCAGTGTTTGATATGATTTGCTCCAGATAAGGTGTAATTGGTACACACAAACCCTTAAAATCTCCTTTTCTATAATTAAACAAATTAAGAATGTATAAATATGCAAATCTTTTTTTTTTTTTACTTCAAAAGTAAAAAAAGAAACAATTCATTTTTCCAGCTTCAAAGAGTGCCAAGTGCTTCTTCTGTCCAGCAAAATCTTTGGAACAACATATTTATATTTACATACTCAAATAAACAAAAACAAATCCATACCTGTGAAACCAACAAACATTGGGCATTTTGTTAAAAAAAAACCCTAACTATAAGGCTTAAAGTAGACAGTGCTTCTGTGAGCTAACTTTTAAATTAACAGCCTTACATGACAATGAGAAAACAGCAAATCTGCATATTTAAGATCAAAGCAATACAAATTTGTCACTTTGCCTGAAAAAAATGCTGAAACCATTAGGCATTATACTATGTATAACTGTGCATGTGACAAATAAAACCTATCTTATCTTATCTTAGGATTTGAGCCCAAAGTGCTTCTGTCAACTAACATTAAATATTTACAATGAAAATAAAGAAAAACAGTAATTCCTCAGATTTCAGAACGTGAAAATCAACAGGCTTTCAGTCTAAAGTGCCACTTGTGTCAACTAACATTTCTATTTACATTATTAAATGACAAAAAAAGCCAGCACCTCTACATCTGTGTTATTTTTTGTATGCAAGTTTTGCTCTTCTGTCTTGAGACATGCAAATTTCTCAATGACTCTATGGTTAAAATCTGGGGTCTCCCTGACAAGTTTCTTTTCCATAGAGAGCATGGCCAGTGCATTAAGACGATCCTGCAACATCGTGTTCCTGAGGAAGGTCTTGATTCTTTTTAGTGTTGAGAAGCACCTCTCAGATTCAGCTGTCGTCATTGGAGTCGTGATGAGGATCTTCAGGAGAGACACAGTCTCTGAGAAGGTGTCCTGAAGATTGTTGCTCATGAAGAGCTGGTACAGAGCACAGCACCATTGCAACTCCTGAACTCTGTGTTGCTGAGATGAGCGACAGTTCAGTTTTCAGCTTGCCCTTGTTCAGCATTGGATAGGCCTCCATGGTGGTGTTGAGCGCTGCTTCAGGGAACTGGCTGTTGTACTCAGGGAAACTGGCTGTCGTACTCCTGGAATCTGTCTCCCTTGAAGGCAGTGTAGCACTGATTAGGTGTTTGGTGAAGGCAAACCTCTCTTTTGCATGGCCCAGGATTGTGTCACAAACCTATAAAGAAAGACACATATTATATCACACAGAACCTACATAAAAGTGTCTTGTCCAATTGTTCACATAACAGCTTACTATGATTATACCACTGTAAAAGACCATACAACACACTCAGGTCAATTCCATATTATTGAATCTTATTGAAAATGTTTATCTACAACAGAATAGCATATACTTTATTGGAGAAATTTGGAGGTTTTGGGAATATGGTTGTGGACACCCTCATGTCCCTCTTAATTTACCAGGTTTCAAACATGTTACTTTACAGGGAAAATAACAGACTTCGGCCTTAGAATACCAGTGTTAATTCAACACAGATAATCAATTATTGTTGCTGACATATGTGTATGCACTAGCAGCTGTTTGTGCAGTTGAATTCTGTGTTTCATAAACGCCCTGCTATCTACATGTGGCAGTTTGTCCAGCAGGTTTATCAGCGCCACATGGAGCCATGTTGTTCAGATTTGGTAAGGTCAGGAGGAACCGCTGCCAGTTGATATTAGATTTATTTATGAAGCTGTGTCCTGATGAGTGGTGAGAAAAGTTTTGATTGTTTCAGGTCACCACTCATCAATTTCAGGGAGAGACGACGTCCACATATATATAGAAAGGAATAACAACAGGAAGGACAACAGTCACAGACATGTCGTAGGATACTAAGTTACCAGAGCCTCAGCTTTGATCTCACCTCTGTAGCTATCCTCTGTAGTTCATCTGGTCCCAGTGTGCGGCGCTTCTTGGCCAGCTGCTGCTGAGGCACAACAGCTGTGATGTTCTTCACTGACAGTAGGGAGGGAGTCTCTGACCAGCCCCAGAAGAGAAAAAAATTAAACTTTAGTTGCCAGGAAACAGAAAGAAATTATACACATTAAGTATCATAAATAATGACTTATTATGGTTAACATTAATCAGAAGGTTTTTTTATTACAGTCATGTGATGCGCACATGACTGAGTGTGAGTTTTTCATTTCACACAAATTATCCACAAATAAATAATGATGGAAACAAATCATTGTCAAAATCAATCATTGTTACTCATCACTAATACATCCAAGACTGCATTAGTTTTTAATATTTCCTTTAGCAATTAAGTGTTTGGGTAAAATTCAGTTTATTTATTTTTTCACAATAAACAATAGTGATATAATGTAAATGAACTGGGAATAAACGTAATAAAGAAAATGTTAATACTGTGAAAATGATCAGTTCAATCAAAACTTTTATTTCTGGACTGATGGTTTAAAATCTAACTATGTAAGAGGAAAATGACATTATTATATAATGATATTATTACGGTTTTTGACATGGACATTTTTGTCCTAATTGTACTGCATATGACACTTTTTGTGAGAGGACGCATAAGGGTTTATATGGTTACATACAAATGTATTTACCTGATCATCTGCATGTTGTCGGTGAAATGCTGCGTCACTCTGTGGACAAAGACCGAATCGATGGACCTCTTCTGGAGTTGGCTGTAGAGCATGTCCACATGAGGCATGATGCGGTGGAAAAGCTCCAGGAAGAAGCAGAAGGTAGCATCCTCCAGGAGTCTCACAAAACCTCCAGCTTCACGGACAGTGGTAGGATCAAAGTCACCTGAGTCCCTGATGGTTTCGAAGCACTGAAGGAGGTCGTCTTTGTGCTCAACAGTGTTGACAGCACGGCTGTGGAAGTTCCACCTTACTGTGCTTGCTCTTGGAAGCCTGTGTGCCACCACTCTGTCAAGCACACTGGTTCTCTTGGGGGATCTTGAAAAAAATCCTGAGAATCCAGCTAGGTCAGAGAAGAACTGACCAACTTTTGGGATACGGGATGTCCCTTGCTGCATGATAATGTTGAGCTGGTGAGCATAGCAGTGGACATAGTGTGCATTCACATCGCTCACTTTCTTCTGTACACCACCTGTGGCTCCTCTCATGACACTCGCACCATCATAGGCCTGGGAGATGAGCTTGCTCTTCTGGTCATCAGGGAGAATGAGGCTCAGCCTCTCCAAAAGTGCTGTGGCAATGGACTCAGCTGTGGCAGATTGCAGAGGTATAAACTCAAAAAATCTCTCCTGCACTTCATTCATTTTGTCGATGTAGCGGATCACAAGAACAAGCTGACACTGGGTGGAGATGTCATTGTTTCATCAGCCTGGATGGATATGAAGTCTGCACACTGAACTTCCTCAATAATGGACTCTCTCAAAACTGCCAGCATGCAGCCAAGGAGTTCATTCTGCACTGTTTAGGATGTCCCTTTAAACACAGAGTGGCAGTCTGAAGGTGTTCATGGACAGCTGCATCTAGTGATGCTACAAAATCCACCAGCCCTCTGAAAACACCTGGATTTTTGGAGCTTTCACTCTCATCATGGCCTCTCAGGGTGAGTTCAAAAGCACCACAGAACTTAATGCAGTCTATTATTTTAGAGAGCACATACCTATTTTTGTTGACTTCCTCGTTATGTTTACGGATGCCTATCCTGTAGCCATCATCAAGCTGAGCTGCTATGTTAGCTCTCCAAACATGCCCAGATGCATAGCATTTTCCATGTGGCTCCTAGCTTGCTCATACCTTCTTACTTTCTCGGAAAAATGCTTTAAATCCGCCATACCTGTCTGAATCCAGGCTTGATTAGTTCCTTGGTTTGAAAAAAGCAGGCAAGGGAAGCAAAATACAGGCTCTCTCTATGACTCGTTGATAATCTTGCTTGCTAATTACTCCTACATTCTGCGCGGAATGTCACTTGCTTGGCGGTTTTAATTAAAGGCAAGCGGATGAACAACCGCTCGCTCTCTGCTGCCACCCTATGGTCGGTGGTGTGTAAAGCGATCAGAGGGAGACAGCCTGCGCCCTGCTGTCTCCTATCTCTTGTATTGAAGAGGAACGAACTGCGCATGTCAAAGTTATAACGAGAGTCAATGGGGAAAGATGAGTGTGCCCCCGGCCAGATATATGTCCACTATTAGTAATTGTAGACAACGTTGGACGTTTCTAATCTCACTTTTTATTACAAATTATACATTTTAGTAACTCTCTACAGGCTCTATTATCAATTTTGCTTGTAAAAAACATAGGATATACATGTAAATGTAATTTTAAAAACGTATTATTAAAGGAAGGGCTGTGACTCTACATGATGTGAGACAGAGGGGGCGGCGCCCTCGCGCCCTCTATTGACCAGCCGCCCCTGCTGTGAATCTGTCTGTCTGTGTGAAATATTACTCAAAACGGAGCAACAGATTTGGATGAAATTTTCAGAGAAGGTCAGAAATGACACAAGGACCAAGTGATGAGATTTTGGCAGTGATGCGGCTTATAATGTGGATTCACGACTTTGTTAAAGATTTCCCGTTGCCAGATATAGCAGCCTGCACAGCGTTGCTGTAACCATGAGGTGAACAATAGACAGTCAAGCTAGCTGAATCCAATCTTTGTGCAAACTACTGACAGCTGGTTCATATATACAGGACAAACATTTTATCTGGCTTTCAGTTAGAAAATGATTGAAGCATATTCCTCACAATATGATCTAATTCTTTCATTCATTTGTTGTTTGTGTATTTAAATACTTAATGTGTTGACCATTTCCACATAAAATCAATTACACCAGTTTTATACATTATGCCACATGTTTCCAATAATGTGTATTCAGTATAACTCCCTGTAGCTGGGCAACCACAGCAAGTACCAAATGATATGGCACTTGGTTGTCCCACGATTCAGTTCACCACATGACGTTAGCTACAAAAACTGAATGGTAGTTTACTCAATCTAAGAGTAAGTAGTAGCAATTCAGATTGTGTAAGGTAGCAAGAATATACTGTATGTGCATAATGTATGTGTGTAACATGATTAAAAGCTTAATACATTACTCAAACCACATCAGATAGACTCTCATTGGCAATGGTGTTGAATAATGCCATGCCTATTCACAAGGTACATTTAAGTGCATCATGCTGAGCACCCAGTTACTGCTGTGGGGAATCAGTGGTGTTGGAATCTTTACCAGCAACAGTTCCTGTGAGTGGTTCTGAGTATGTACTGAAAGGTTTTGACAACTTTTGAACATTTTAAATCCCCCCAGGAAGCTTAATCATCACCTCTTTAAACTAACAGAAGAAGAAAATGAATGAGAGCATTAACTTCTCCATCAGCTGAATTAATTAGGATCCTGAAAGTACTCTTCAGAGTGCAGGCCAGCATCACGTCTAATGACTCACAGTCAGAGTACTGTGTGTCCCTAACTGAACTTTAAACACTTGAGAAAGACAAGGAGTGAGAGGGCAAAAAAACCCTACTATGTACTCTTACTCTTAACAGTGAGAGGAAGCTCAGTCACAAGTCCTGTTGGAATAAAGACTTGAGCTTCAAACAGGGTTTGCAAATACAGATTTTCATGTGAATGACAGTGTGCAGATCACGTCTGTTTTTAGAGCAAATGTAGTGTTTTCATTCTATTCTTATAGAATAGACATTTTCAGAAGAGGGAATGCTCATTTGTGCAGCAAGATCCTGCTTTGTGCAATAGGTAGATATTCCCAAGTGTGCTATAATGCATCACAGAATTTGCATAGCAGGCAAGTCCGTAGTATCACATTTGCAATTCATAGCAGCTCCACTCACACGTCTGCTCACACTCTGGAGTAATAGACTACTGTCATTGATGAGTCCCTGGGGTGTGCAGAGTGAATCCTTTCTCACGTCTGTATTGATTGGTCCAACAGTCCAACCTAATTTACATTGACAAGAGCACTGGGGCCCAAATGAAACTAAGCATGTTTTCCAAATTGGAAAAACAGCGACACGTCGCTCTGAGACAGACAACTGAGAAGGTAAACACTGACATTTCGCTTCAGTGCTGGTGAACAAGGCTGACTTGGCTACTTTTGTTACTTTAGAGGCGGTGGTCACTGCAAAGTATGTGCTCCTGCTTAAACAATGATTCAAGGTTTGTTTCATCTCAGTAATTAAGAGTAATTTACAAACCCTGATTATGTCGTTTTTAAAATAAAGTGAAATCAGTCTTCATGCATTAAAGCATCCGAAGAACTGAAGAAGAATTGAATACCAGGTGGATTATTTATTCATTTTATTACATTAATTTACTTATTTATTTGTTGTTGTTTGTCTGCTTGTTTGTTTTTGATGGCAATGTCACCCTGACAATAGGAAAACCCTTAGAGTTATGGCATTGTGCATCAAATGTGGCTAATGTTGCCATTAGCTTTGATAGTACTTCCAAAGGTCAGACGTCTGGAAACTGTAATGCTGAGGGACATTCAGAAATTTTAGAAACTTAAGGACCAATTTGAAACCAACAAAGAAAGACTGGGTTTGTCACTGTGTTTTCATACTGATACAGTTTAAAGGTACAGACGCTGAAACAACCCATTTAGAACAGAACTAAACCCAGGGGTTATAGACTCATGTTAAACTATACCATCTTTGCAATATTTTGAGCTGAAACATTTTAGAGAACTGTGAGACTTTCATTCATTTGCTGAAAAGTGACATACTGTGGGCAGGGCCGGATTGGGAGTGAAATTCGGCCCGGGACTTTTTGGACCAGACCAGCCCACCTGTGCATTACTAGTAATCAGTGGCGACTGGCCACTCCCCCCCCCCCCCCCCCCCCGGTGTTATTGATTTTTCATTTTTAAAATAAATGTTTTTTTTTTTAATAAACAATAATCAGTTATTTTTAGCACCATGCGTGTTTAAATTCGCAATTACATGTCATGCACAAAATATTAAATAGAATTTTTGGGGAAAATAGTTTCCTGCTCATCTTTGCTGAGCTGCTGGGGTGCCAGAGAAATTGCCCCTCTAGTGCAGCAGAGCAGCCAATTACCGACAAGAGATTTGACATAGCAACAGAAATTTATCAAATCAGCGTCATCGAAACGCGATTATACAAACACTATACACCGATGGAAAGCTTAGATTCTCATGAATCCGCCGGTATAAACCACTTTCAGATGCGATTACCACAGCGGGTGAGAAAAACACATTTGTCCGACAAAAACAAATATTCATCCATCCGTTCTCTATACACGGCTTCAACGCACACAGCGCGACTCACATTTCCGGGTTTATTATTACACACAAAAAAAAAGATTCCACAAAAAACAGCCATAATCCAACCTTTTACATCCAGATGACACAAGCCAGTAAACTATTTTGTCCAAAACATGTCCTGAAGTCGTATAAAATCCCCGAATCGGTCGTTTTCAAGGAAATGCACCTCCCGATGCACGTCCAATATTCCCCGTATTTTTCGTAATTTTTTTTATTTAAAAATAGAATATTAGCGATTTTTTGTACTGAAAACGGCTGGAAATGACTGAAGCTTAAAGGGTTAATTAACTCGGAGTAGTTTGACCCGGAGTTAAGCGCGTGCACCGCAACTCTGAAAAGACAGCATCAATAGAACCCCGATTCAACGAGTCACCATGGAAACGGGGAAGCGAAAGGCTGTTTTTGAACTGGAAGTTTTTAACGCGCTCATATGGCGAGTTTGAACACGTTTTTAGAAAGAAGTGCAACACTGCTGCAGCTGCAAAAGAGAGGGAGACGGCGTGGAGAACACTGCTGCCCGGATCAATGCGTAAGTTTAAATGTAGTCCTTTGTAATCGTAATAATGTTACAGGGAATAACTGTCTGAATGGCAGCCGAGTAAGTTATTTCATTTAGGTGAAATCTCGCGGGGGAGAAGCGCAGGGGGCAGCAGCTTAAGATGAAATATAAAAACATTGTTCAAACAGGTAAGACCTTGGCATTATTTCATGGAGGTACTTCATGTTGATCATGTTTTACATTGTAAAGTAGCCTAAATATTAAGTGGCTGTTTAACTGTGCAGTTGTTTTATTCATATATAGCCTAAATGTCTGCATCCATATCATGTTCTGTTACATAATTAAGCCTTTTCAAACTAACACAGACTTCTGCTCAGCCAACAGAAAGAAAGCAGATGCCTGTAAAACGGGTGGAATAAAAGGTCATATATATATATATATATATATATATATATCTACAGTGCCTTGTGAAAGTATTCGGCCCCCTTGTACTTTTCAACCTTTCGCCACATTTCAGGCTTCAAACATAAAGATATAAAATTCAAATTTTTTGTCAAGAATCAACAAGTGGGACACAATCGTGAAGTGGAACGAAATTTATTGGATGTTTTATACTTTTTTAACAAATAAAAACCTGAAAAGTGGGGCATGCAACATTATTCGGCCCCCTTGCATTAATACTTTGTAGCACCACCTTTTGCTGCAATTACAGCTGCAAGTCGCTTGGGGTATGTCTATCAGTTTTGCACATGGAGAGACTGAAATTCTTGCCCATTCTTCCTTGCAAAACAGCTCGAGCTCAGTGAGGTTGGATGGAGAGCGTTTGTGAACAGCAGTCTTCAGCTCTCCCCACAGATTCTCGATTGGATTCAGGTCTGGACTTTGACTTGGCCATTCTAACACCTGGATACGTTTATTTGTGAACCATTCCATTGTAGATTTGGCTTTATGTTTTGGATCATTGTCCTGTTGGAAGATAAATCTCCATCCCAGTCTCAGGTCTTTTGCAGACTCCAACAGGTTTTCTTCCAGAATGGTCCTGTATTTGGCTCCATTCATCTTCCCATCAATTTTAACCATCTTCTCTGTCCCTGCTGAAGAAAAGCAGGCCCAAACCATGAGGCTGCCACCACGTTTGACATTTGGGATTGTGTGTTCAGGGTGATGAGCTGTGTTGCTTTTACGCCAAACATATCATTTTGCATTGTGGCCAAAAAGTTCGATTTTGGTTTCATCTGACCAGAGCACCTTCTTCCACATGTTTGGTGTGTCTCCCATGTGGCTTGTGGCAAACTTCAAACGAGACTTTTATGGATTTCTTTGAGAAATGCTTTCTTCTTGCCACTCTTCCATAAAGGCCAGATTTGTACAGTGTACGACTGATTGTTGTCCTATGGACAGACTCTCCCACGTCAGCTGTAGATCTCTGCAGTTCATCCAGAGTGATCATGGGCCTCTTGGCTGCATCTCTGATCAGTCTTCTCCTTGTTGGAGGTGAAAGTTTAGAGGGACGGCCGGGTCTTGGTAGATTTGCAGTGGTCTGATACTCCTTCCATTTCAATATGATTGCTTGCACAGTGCTCCTTGAGATGTTTAAAGCTTGGGAAATCTTTTTGTATCCAAATCCGGCTTTAAACTTCTCCACAACAGTATCTGGGTTGGCCTTACTGTGCGGTTCAGCCACTGTTGATAGACAATAAAGGCTGCAGTGTTCTTCAATGCGGCTGGGCTCCTGTGTCTTTGCCTCTACAGCTGCTGAGGAAGTGAAGGGGGTTAACCCCGGGCTTCCTGACCGACCTGGCCGAACAGGAAGGGTTAACACTGTGATTAGGGCCGCTGCACTGCTATTTTGACAGATAACGCCATGTGCGTTTGTTTTTATCAACTGAGTGCCTATCTAGGTTAATTTATGTCTCCCCACCTCAGCCGTACTTTCCTGTCGATTGACCCGTTCTCGTCTATTGCGCGCGTGCGCGTGCAGGAGGACCTGCCGTTACGCTGAAAAAAAATCCTGGCGAGAACCCTGCATATACTGGTATGAGGCTTTCTACTGAAGCTCAACTCTACTGAATTGAAGCAAAATTACAGTCTATATATGTAGAACAACATTCTTAATTCCCACCACCTAACCAGTTTTCTATAAACAGATCTGAGTCCTACAACAGCTATTGGCATAATAGATAAAATCATGTTTGTTTTTTTTTCCATCTCCCCGACCATGCTTGTCAGCTCACCTCTTTGCTTTCCTCCACCCTACTCTGGTCTCTTCTTATTCCTTCCCTCTAATCTCTTCCTGCAAAGAGACAAAGCAGAACATTTCAAATAAAAAAAAATGTTTTTAATAGCTTATGGGAGACGCCAGCGTGTCGTCATTTGCTATGGTCACGTGGTACGAGACTGCTACTGGTTGGCAAGAACCGGCTGTAACATAACGGCTTGCTACGAGAACGGTATCGGGTTTGAAACAAATACGTAAAGTTATCGCTTTTCATGAATGAAATTGCACATGTATTTACCACAATGGTAATAGCATGTGTAGTTGTTGGTTTTACGAAGCGTTTTGAGAAGGGATCAGGCTTGAAATTTCACCAAATACCGATGTCAGGAGAGAGAAGATGGCGGTGGCTTCAGCCATCAACAGGAAAAATTGTACCCCAGTAAGCAGCAGAGATCGTGTTTGTGGCTCCCACTTTTCTTCAGGTAAACTATTCAACAGTTTAGCATGTTTAGTATGTCCAACTTTGAGCTTATTTACCAAAAGATATGTGTTACCGATCGCTTTTTAGGCGATGAAAGTATACTAAAGTCGAATGAAGAATAATTCAATAACATCTCCTTAAGCCAGCAGCCTCCTATTTGTAACCACATTTGTTTCTGTATGCATCTAGCGATCGTTTTTTAGAATTGTCCTATTTTCAATCACCAATGCTGTGGGTCTGTTACTGTTACATAGAAGCCATACTGCAGACAAAAAATTCAGCAACTTCTTGATGTTTCTTTGACATCTTGTTGAAGAATAACAGAAGATATAGTATTTTTAATTCATAATTATAGATTTTTGGGTGGGTGAACTGCCCAGCGGTGTCAGTCAATTAAAAATAAATGTCGGTGAAGGAAATGTCCGGTCACAATGAAGGATCGTCAACCCACCCAGTCTTCAAATTGTAGGGATCTGGCAAGGTTTCACCTGACAGAGCCTGATATCTCAGCTTACTCACGTATATTTGTCGGGCCTCAGGTGATAAGGATTGAGGATAATCGGACAATTTCACGGAAGGATAGTTCGCATTGTTATCATCAGCCATTGTTCCTCTGGTTCCTCTTGCCAATCAGCGCGGTAATCACGTGACTTTGTGACGTCACTGTTTGTAAACACTGGCATCTCCCATAGTGAAAATGAAACTGTAAATTGCAATGTTGTCTTTTCCCTCTATTTTCTCCTCACAGCACACCAGAATGCCTCATTTGTGTTTTAAAAATCATAAAATGTTTCTATGAAATGCCCCCTCAGCTGGGTCTCTGTTCCAATGGCTCTTCTGCTCTGCACCTTGGGCTGTGCAGCAAGCAGAGCCAGGCTCTGCGGGCATCCACACCTCCAAGCTGGCCGCGGAGCGGGGCTACAGGACAGAGCCGCTAACGTTAGATAGCATGCTAGGTTGCTAACAACAACGCCGTCTTTACCTGGTCATATGGCTGCTGTTGTAATTCAGCTTGCATTTTTGCATTCGAAATTGTTCATCACAGTACTTAGACAGTAATGGTTTAATACAATGATAATAGACCTTTTTTCGAAACGTCATCATCGAACGTCACCGCCGGTAACCGCCCCTAGCAACGCGATTCCGCCATTTTAAGAGGGGTATGCTATTGCCTTGATGACCAGTACTTTCCCACCTTTCCCACCCGATTTTAACGACCAAAAGCAGATATGCCCAAAACCTGCGCTGTTTTTGGCTGTAGTTCTCACTCATGGAGCAACAAGAACATTTCCTTTTACAGAATTCTGACTGGAAAGGGCCAGAAAAGGACTTTATGGCTCAAAACATTGAGGCGGATTAACAATGATGGAACCACATGGAGCCCACAGTCAAAATGGTCCTATGTTTGCAGTCAGCATTTCGTCAATGGTATGTTGTGTTTCATGAAATTATTACCCCTTAACTGATTTTCTGAAATTATTAATTAATAAGCTTGACCCGTTGCGCTTCAGTGTCCCGCCCGCGGTACACTTTGAGATCTGCATAAGCAATTTGCTAAATGTCTGAAACTGCAAACGCGATTATACAAACACTATACGCCGATGGAAAGCTTAGATTCTCATGAATCCGCCGGTATAAACCACTTTCAGATGTGATTACCACAGCGGGTAATATAAACACATTTGTCCGACAAACAACGAATATCCATCCATCCGTTGTCTATACACGGCTTCAACGTACACAGCGCGACTCACATTTCCGGGTTCATTATTACACACAGATGAAAAAAGCCACAAAAAGTCAGGGGTCTTTCTACTCACACTGCTATTTTTAAACACTCCTAAACTCAATACTGAACAAACAAGTCTCCCTTCTCTCCTCCCTTTTGTTCTGCTAACTACTATGCTGTAATCAGCAGCATTGTCCTCATTATTGTTAGCACCTCATACCCTTGGGTCTAGGGTGGGTAGAGCTCATTTACAGGTATCTGACTCTTAGTTTTGATAATGCACATCTAACTAATATCCATACACTACTTCCACTTGAAATTAAAAGGTGTAATGGCTCACCCCCTTAGCTTAACATTAGCTTAGCATAGCGGAGCTGGTGTAGCCGTATTTTACAAGGCATTTATCATTCTGACATTGACCTGTATGCACAAAAACATATAAATATAAGCATACCTCAAAGAAAACGTATGAGTCCAGGCTTTTATAAGTCTTCATCTTCTCCATTGTGTGGATGCCTGGGCTGTTGATAAGGTACTCGTAAATGGAGTGCCATTGAAGATCTGGCCACGTAGTAGGGTCGAAAACAGAGGAATTTGGTATGGACATGACTGCAAACCAACCAGTTCTAATTTTTCTTGATTCCGTAGCTTGGCTTTTGGCTCAAGATTTCCGAAATAATCAGCAGACATTTTTCTCCGGGTCAAAACTGCGCGGTTTCGGCGGTCAAATCGCGGTTGCTAATGACTTTGTTGCCCCCTCTTTTAATGGCGGCGTGCGTTGCTAAGGAAGGTATGGTCACGTGTCCCAGACTCTGACGTCATTGCGAAAAGGTCTATACAGAGACAGATATACCACTCACCAGTATCCAAAGCGCACTGCTGGACTGCTGCTGTGCTCTGTGCTGCTGTAGACGCTGTTCCGAAAAAAATTTAAATAAAACGCACTGTGACGTTAAGTTACATGGGGGTGGGGGAGGTGGTGCCGTCTTATAATGTTACAGAAAATCTGCATATGTTTTTCTCTCCACGTTCCTACCCCCCCGCCACACCACCACAAATAGATTCCTGGTCTGTGGGAAACACTGTCAACAATAATTAATTCTAAAAAAATGACAGGGGGCTGATCTCGGTACTTATTAAAGTAGGTATACTTTTTAAGAAAGAATTAAATTGAGAGCAAAATTATGAATTCATTTATTTAATTCATCTGTGTTAGGAAATTATTAATCATAGGCTATCCAGTGGTTTCACGGTAATAAACTGCATGAGCAGTAGACTAAGTCTCAAACCAGTCAGTGAAAATAAAAAAGTAAAAAACAAGCCACATTTCACATGGTTACAGCACACCTGCCAGCTGTTTTCATGTAGTCACAGAGTTATTAGGAAGAAATATAGAGCCTGTAGATTAAAGACAAAAGCTTAGCAATAAAGCCAGACGGTTTATTTGGAATCCTTTTTTTACATTTATATAACACTAACATTGAAAGGTTAAACAAGAACAAAAGTCAGAACTTACCCAAGTAAGATGTTAAGAAATTTCTGACAGATCATTTTGTTTAACTGTCTCTTTAAAAAAAAGGCAAAGAAAGTGATGACTTTTCTGTTGGATCTAAATGGTTTTAAGTCATTTTGACTTTACTTTTTAGCTTCAATAATTCTTCTATTCATTCATCTGGCCTGTAATTTCAATCAAGTTGTTACTTCTAATGGCTCCAAAAGCACAACTGTGTCCATCACTGACCTCCTTTTATTTTCATCGATTGCAATCTCCTCTGCTGGGGTCAAGTCTTGACTTCGTGGGCCATCCCCCTTGCTATGTGCTTTTTTGTTGAGCAATAAAATTTTACAGAAATTTACTGTCAGCAGAAAACAAATCTATCACCTAATTTGATCATTTTACTTACACTTACCAGACTGCAGAACATTTTGACATTTTGTTTTCACCTATTGCCAGGTCCTTTTCTGACCAGAAGTTTGTTCTTTTCTGAAGGATTATGAATGAAACTAAAGATAACATGGGAAAAACTGATTTTACGTAACCTGAGTAACATGCACTTCTATGGGCCACATTAGTTCTTACTGACAGACAAAGACAAATTTCACCTTTTGAAGAATCAATTACATCAACATGATAGATATTATGAACAAAGATAGACATACAACTCTTGAACAGGATAGGCCAGAAGGAATTACATTGAAGACAATTGCTAACTGTTTAGGAATTATTGGAATCTGACTGTGTTGAAGAAGTTCTCCATAAGAAACTAAAACACCATTGCTGTTGAATAATTGTCTCACCCAAACAATCCTTGTTACACCATTCCTCAAAAAATAAACATTTGTTCTTGTAGACTTTAGGTCACTGGTTCATTAATAAACAAAACAGAATCAAAAATGGAAAAAAAATGTTTTGACCCCAGTTCTCATCATATATACCAAATGTGAAATAATGCTCATAATTTTAAGCATTTAAATGCCAGTTTAGGGATATGCCAATGCAATAACACATTTCATTATTATTATTATTATTATTATTATTATTATTATATTATGCAATCACAAAAAAGATGAGGCACTGTATACGGTTCCAAGGCTACACTGAAAACACACACACACACACACACACACACACACACACACACACACACACACACACACACACACACACACACACACACACACACACACCAGACTCTGACATCTAACACACTCATGTTTGCTATTTAATTTTTGTTTCATTTGGTACGAACAATCATGACAACAACAGACCCAGGCCACATGTGGCCCACAGTTCAAATTTGATGTGGGCCACATACTAAATTTAACATCTGGCCCGCATCTTTTTTGCCACCTTAAAGTGGTGCCAACTGAATGCCACCTGTGGCCCACAGCTCAAATTTGATATGAGGGCCACATACTAAACTCAACATCTGGCCCACATTTGGTTTGCCACCTTAAAGAAGGTTCCACCTCTGCCACATCTGGGCCATGTTTGGTTCACATGCCTTATGCCAGTGCTGACTGCATGCCACCTGTGCCAGCTTCAAGCCAGATGTGGGCCACATTTCTCTGCTATGTGGGTGATAGTTCTCTTCTCATTCACATTTTGGGTGGAATATAGAGTGTGACATTTAGCCTCCCCTGAAATATCACACATTCTCATCTTTTTTTAACAGAGCATGGCTGGACAGCAGCAGGATGGTCCCTGAACTTCCACTGCACAGACTGACACAGTGAGATGGATGTTCAGGAAACACCAGAGGTTCATTCTGTGGAATTTATGTGCAACTGTATAATTTAATGTCCTCTATGTATTCCCAGTTATCAGTAAAACAGATTTACAAACTGCATTTGCTGAGAAAAATCCAAAAACTGATTATGAGGGCAGATCTGGACATTGAAATACTGGAGCACAAGTTAGAGGTGGGTGATGGTCACAGGTGAATTATGATAAGTACTGGAACATGAACTGAACTATCTCTTTTATTTGTAGGAAATATAGAAGACCAAATGAAATGTGTATCATGTCTTTATTTGCTGTGGTGTTGATGATGGTGACTTAAACTCTAAAGGGATTATTGCATACGGTGTCTCTGACTGCTCTGCTGTCCTGGATAGCTGCAGGTGGATGGGGTCATCATCTGGGTCTTCACTCTGTAGGGCAGGGTGTTGCTCTCCTCTAATAGTGGTAATATGAAGAACAAGACATGCCACAGTAATATCACAGGCCCTCTCAGGGGTCACCCTGAGGAGACCTAGGTGCTGGAAACGGGCTTTCAGCAGGCCTATGGTCATCTCCACCCGGGCTCTGGTCCTGCAGTGAGTCCGGTTGAATTTCTGTTGGGGGCCTGGTTCAGGGTCAGGGTATGAGGTCATCAGCCTGGGTTGGCATGGTAACCCCTGTCAACCAGCAGAAGGCCATCAAAACTCTCCTGTAATGTATAGTGGATACATCAGAGCATATTAAAGGAGGGAGACAAAAGAATTCTATTGTGAAACTCTTTAGGCTGCTGACCATGCTGCAGTCTGTTGCTCAGGTTAGACTCTTCATAAATCCTGGAGTCATGAACAGACCCAGACCACTTGGCCTCCACATTAGAAATGATGTATGCAGCATCACATATGATCTGGACAGTACAGAGAATGACAGATGTTGAACTATGATGCAGTCCTTAACATTTAGAAACAGTAGTCAGTCTACCTGTAGCCTACCTGCACATTTATGCTGTGAATGGACTCCCTATTCAAGATGTGAGGAAGCTGTGATGGGGATGTGTGTGCATCTATGCAGCCAATCACACTGGGAAATCCTAAAAGAAATTCAAATGACTAATCCCAGTCTGAGGTTGCAGCACAATGTCATGAACAGAAGATGATTTAAAATGAATTTAACAGATCTCTACATCATTCACCTGCAATCCTGTGGAACTCCTCCTCGATGCTCTGACAGGTTTATGTCCAGGGAATACTACAATGATGGTAAAAGTCGTTTCAGGATCAGGAACACTTTTCTGAATGTCCTCCATACAGTTGCCTTACTCTGCATCTCCGACATGATGTAAAAACTTCCATTTGCAAAGAACACAGTGCAACACACAATATCTGCTGGATGTGAGAGCATGACTGCGGCTGGTAATGTAAATGTAAGGACGGATTAGGTTGTTTATGTAGATTATGGACTTGAAATGATTACGAAACGGTACCGCTCAAACCGATAATTGTCTGGAAATGTGAGAACATTTATGCGCGGTCTGATAACAATCTACCGACGAATATTTAATTATCTGTGCAGTAATGCTGCTCCTTTATCCACTGGATCGTTAATAAAAGCTGTTCTACGTCGAAACTCACTCGCTTACTGACTGAATGAATGAGGAAATGAAACAGCGTGTGTGGCTGAAAGAGGGCGGAGACGGAGAGAAACTCGAGGTTTTCTCAGATAAACCTGCTGCCGACCAGGTTCAACTCATAGAGTCTGTTACTGTGGTAACTGACCAAGAGTTTAAGTTACCCCTCTTTGTGAAACAGGCTTGAGTTACCCCTCTGTCTCAGGGTAAAGTTACCTCGCTTCGTGAAACGGAAAAGTTTCCCTCATTTCAGGGTTAACAAACTCAGAGTTTTCAGTGAACCTGCTTTGTGAAACAGGCCCCAGGAGTCGACACGTGCACAAGTCTCACTGAGAGTTACAGAAATCACCAGACTGCAGTGACTGGTTTAAAAGGTTGTACAAAAAAATATTAAGTTAAGGGTACCATCATTTTTGTCCAGGCCTGTTTCATATTCATGCAAAGTAATTTTCAACAGAAGAGTACTGTCTGTCTGTATACACATGCACATTTATTCCCTTGACCAGATTTTTCTTTGTATAAAGTTGACTTTAGCACATCATCCAGCAATGTATTGCACTTAGTAATTTTTGGATATTTTGTCTAAATAGTATGTGTTTGCTTATGTAAACTGCTCATCATAGGCTGTATTGGCTGAACGAGATTGTGTTGGTTCGTTCCACTCACATGGATCTACATGAACTCTGCTTTATAAGATATATCTATTGCTAATTAGTACCCAAAAAAAGTTTCTACTCACAGTTTCCAGTCATTTTTTAATAATTAGCGTTTTTGTGTCCGTCTTTTTTTTTTTACTGTGGCGTAGTGATATTTACACGGGTGGACTAGGATTTGCAGTGCGTGGACCAATAGGAGCCGAGTCCGGTTTATGTGGTTTCAGAAAAATAACATGGCGTCGACCAGCGAAGATGACGAAAACAAAAGAAAGACAAGGAAACCGCCTTCAAAAGTTACTAAAAAAGGATCGAAACGATGCTATATGCATCTCACAGATGTCCAGGGCGAAGACGTGCAGGACTTTACATGGAAACGGTGGGAAACTTACAGAACCTGCGTTTAGGCTGTATTGGGACCATGGAAAAAGTGCCTTGAAAGTGAATTTCGCTCCACTACGCTGGATCTACGTGTTCAATGCATTTTTTCATAGACAATACCCTTCTAGACTCTGGGTTAAAAGTTTTACTCAGAATATTGGTCTGAACTTTGTCACCAGCCAGAAATGTATCTTTATGAGAATACCCAAAAAACGAAGATCTGGTGCTGCTTTTTTTTGCTTGTTTTAAGTGCTATGTTAATTCTGGCAACACAAAATCTTTATCAAATGTCATAAACATATCTACCAAACATTTGAAACAAGTATTGGTGCCTTAGTGTTCACATAGGTGAGTTCAGAGTGAGAAATGTAGCTAATTTCTTGAAGGAAACGCTTCAACTTAAGTGATTTGCATCCAACACAATGAAATATATAGTAAATTTAGCTAAAAGCTTATGTGTCATATATTGAAACTATCACAACCTACTGTGTAATGAAAGATATAAAATAAAAAATGCACACCATGGCCAAAAATGGCTGAAAATCTACCGAATTGCTACCACGCCGTCCTAAATCGGAATAATGGCAAAAATGGAATAAGACAAAAAATAAATGCACAAAAGGTCAGAGTCATTCACAAGTATGGTATAAAACATTTATTCAAATACGACAGTGTCTCTGAATATGAAAATATAGATTACCGGTAATACACAAATACGTTGCAGACTCTCATACATAAGTTTGTGTGCCCTCATGCTGCGGTTGTACTGATGACCACCGATCACCCCATTGATGGATCATGTGGCAACAACTTCTGACTCAATGAGTATATCTTGCAATCTTGCATCACCAAATCTTTTTCCTAAAATACCTAGGAAAGACATGCATGTATGAAACTCACCGAGTCGAATCACTAGCCACTTCATGAAATCGTCATTTTTCCAGCGGATTTGTTGAGCTTTGGCATATATAGCTTGCTCAAAAACTAATACTGCCTGGTCTAGTTCTAGCTGATCAGCAACTGCATCACTTCTCTTCAGAATTGTGTTAACAGTTGACATTTCTGTCGGTGAAGCCTCAATGACTGGAAGATAATACAATGCTGACTTTTGCAAAGTCGCATTACATTGAAGCATTGTATGGAAACCTGTCCAGCTTGGCACTGTGCATGCTTTAGCATCTGCATACTTCAATAAAACATATGCCAGCTCAGTTCTGGCAGCCAACACAGTATTGAACCTGTATGTTTCTGCCTGCAAAGGAACACTTTCCTTGTGAGACAAGCTCTATGGCCCTTGTCTTTTAGACTGTTGGTAGTGTTCTACAGGGATGCTAGGAGGTGCTTTGAATGTGTAAACTGCCTTCTGTAGCGGCGGTCTGTCTGATCTTGACTCAGTTTCAGTGACAGAACTTTGGCGCATAATGCCATTTGTATGGTGAGTGGTTCCACCACCAGATAGTGTCTCCTCCCCAAAATCAATGTTGTCCCACACCAGTATTATAGGCACCTTCTTTGAGAAACCCTTTGGGATTTTGTCTATATTCTCTAGCAGTTGTAGTTTAGCTAGGCTAGTGTCTGGACTGAGTACTGTGTTCCATGAAGCACAATGTCCTAGTCTACTCAGTAATGACAAAAGATTAGATGATCCTGTTAAATGGCGTACAGTTAGCCCAAGGCACAATGACTTTGGTGTCTGCTTTCGACCTTTAGATGCAAGGTAAACAGTGTCTTGACAAAAGGATATAACTTTTAGCTTAACATCATCAGGAATATCGACATAACCCACTCCTGTTGCCTCTTCTGCTGCCCCTATAATCCATGCAATTAGATTATATAGTTCTTCTGGCACAACAGATTGAGCATCAGACATTTTTAAACTGTCAGCGGTGGGAGGCCAGGGGCACGTCATACCAGGAGAGTCGCTGAGAACCCTCTTTAAGATCAAGCCTGCACTGTACAGTGTCCTTGTGACATCAGTAGTATTCTGTCCAGATGTTGTGCTAGCCATGTGTTCACTGTCACTTTCAGTTTGGTTTTCAGCTTGGCTTACCTCAGTGGACTCAGTAGATGTACCTGACTGTGGAGGTCATTTTGTAATAGTCTATCAGCTGAAAGTGTCTCAACAAAAACAAGTTCACTGAGGTTTCTCTTGGCAGGGCAGTGGAAAGTGAGCTGCGGGAAGTCACGCGTCAGCCGCCTCTTCAGTAGATCCTGCCTGAAACACAAAAAATATGGGGAAAGATGAGTATGTGTGTGCACATGCACGTGTGTGTTTACATAAACATACGCCCATACCCTTTTTTGTGAGAATAAGTCAATAAGAATTAACCCTGTAGTATTTACTTTTTTTGTTGACAAGAACCGTGAGAGAGACATATGATATTTTGGTTACCTGTATTCTGAAGCATCAAGACCCTCTTGATTCTTCACTATGTACACGAATGTCTTTCGTAGCTTGTCCATTCGCAGCACTTCCTGGTCAACTATACTCCTTTGACGGATGACAGTCTCACAGAGCAAAATTGTAGCTGTCAGTGAATGGTGTTTCAGTTCTGAAAAACACAAGCACACGCACACAAACCATGTGTAAACTGTTGCAGCCATGTCATTTTTAAAAAAAATTTTTTTATTTTAATTATTTAGCTTTACAATATACATTGATAATAAAATAAGGCAATAGCAATAGCATTAAATAATATTAATAAAAGAGAACAAAGAATAACACTGAAGAATAAAAAGTAAACTGAAAAGAGAGAGAGATAAGAAAAGGAAAAAAAACACGAGAAGAGAAAGAAAAAAAAAGAAAAAAGGGGAAATATATGTTTACATACATACATCACATATATACATGCCAGAGGGGGTTGGACACATCACATATGGTTATGTACTAGGGGTACAAACAGTTGATTATTAATCAGGCATTTACCAGACATTGTTTGATAAAAAATTGCAATTAATTCAAAAAGGAGTTCAGCTTCTCAACAAAAAATTGCCTCTTATCAATTGATGGATGTACACTTATAATATATACACCTTTATCCATACATATCTGCACAAATACAGACCACATACTAATATGTACCTCTGCATACACGCACACATATATAGAAACACACCAATTCCTCGAAATCTACATGTACATATAGACACAAACACACGATGAAATGCATTAAGTTGTTATTTTAAGGAAATTACAGGCTGCTTGATAGGTTTTCACAGCTTTAGAATTAGACGCATATTTTATCAAATTAAGGTACTGAGAGATTTCATTTTCAAAATATTGTCCATTTGGTTTTGCTTTTGACCATTTAGTTTTATGTATATGGTATTTTGCCAGCATAATTAGAGTTTCAACCAAAAAGGAGAAGTTTCGGGGCAGATCTGGTTTATCAAAATAAAATATGATGTCCCTCTCTTGGAGGCTGATCAGATATCCAGTTTTATCATAGATGAATTGCTGTATATGGGACCATAATTTCCTACTGTATGAACAGTTATAAAACAGATGAGAAATAGTTTCTATTTCAGTCTGACAGAAGTCACATTTGTAGTCTATATCCATTGACAAAAACTTTGTGTACTGTGTGTAACAGGCCCTGTGGTACCGCACCTCCAGGGCCACACAGTCCGTTTCTTTAATGTGCAAAATCATGCTGGTGTCCTCCTTCAGCTCAACAGCCTTCTGCAACCGGAGAAAGCCACTGTCTAACGCAGGTTCTGTAAGTTTCCCACCGTTTCCATGTAAAGTCCTGCACGTCTTCGCCCTGGACATCTGTGAGATGCATATAGCATCGTTTCGATCCTTTTTTGTAACTTTTGAAGGCGGTTTCCTTGTCTTTCTTTTGTTTTCGTCATCTTCGCTGGTCAACGCCATGTTATTTTTCTGAAACCACGGAAACCGGACTCGGCTCCTATTGGTCCATGTGACCAAAAACCGCTGCACGCACTGCAAATCCTAGTCCACCCGTGTAAATATCACTACGCCACAGTAAAAAAACGACCGACACAAAAACGCTAATTATTAAAAAATGACTGGAAACGGTGAGTAGAAACTTTTTTTGGGTACTAATTAGCAATAGATATATCTTATAAAGCAGAGTTCATGTAGATCCACGTGAGTGGAACGAAATTCACTTTCTAGGCACTTTTTCCATGTTCCCAATACAGCCTATCATTTTCTGGCTTGTTCACTGAAATGTTGAAATCATCAAAATTGTTGCAGATTGTATTTTTCTTTGTCTGCTCATTGAAAAATCACTTAATTGTTGCAGTTCTGATCAGTTAGTAACATTTAGCTATATCATAAATTACTGTACAGTATTTTTCTGTTCTAGTATTAATTTCTTAATATACTTAACACTTAACATAATACTTGAGTCATCAATTCAACACTAATGCACTGTTTCATGTGCTCAGCTGTATATATAATTTATTGCCAAAATTGTGGTCACGCAATATGTTGTTCATGTTTTGTGCAAAAATGCCTCAAGTTATTAATATTGGCATTAAATAATTACTATTTCACAGAGCACTGATATCCTGCCGTTTCTGTTCAGTTGTATCGAGATGGTTACTGAAACTGACTTGATATGGCACAGCCCCACCAACAATATTTTTCACCAGCTACCACTGCTAGTAATAGTATTATTATTACTATTACTACTAGGCTACTACTACTACTACTACTACTATTATGTAGCACTACACTGCAGTCTTCTTTACCCATTCACACACACACACGCTTTAGACACCAGCTCATAGAGTTGATTACAATTCAGACCATAAAAAATCTTTTTTCAAACATTTTACCTGTGTAGTCAACATCCAGCTTCAAGAGGCCCCAGACATTCCACAGGAACATCATCTCACAGGAAAAACAAAATTCTCTCCTCTCAGAAAGCTTAAACAAACAAACTAAGAGCCCCAAAGTGGATTTTTATGGCTTCAGAGACATCTGCACCTTTCACCAAAAGCCTCGTAAAATTCATTTACGGTGACCTGTGATCTGACTAGGAGAAAACCCCCTTTTTCAGACTCTCACATGGATTGTTGTATTTGCATGTTTTCTTGTATTCCTACCTTCACGAAAGACACTAAGACCCCTTGCAGAGAAGTGGAAGGGGACACAAATGTTTCACACCTTCCTAAATTTGCATCTAAAGGACTGTTTATTCCCTTTTGGTTCCTATCCTTTGATTAACTGAACTCATCTTCACAGACGCCATGCAGTCTCCCTCCCTCACGATCAGATACTGAGAGTCATAAATATCTAAGGACCTTTCCGTCACCCCGGGAGGGCTGCAGAAAGACACTCAGTCTGTTTGATGCCAATAAGGACTCTCTTTCTAAAAATCGTGCTTCTGAAATTTTGTTTGTGATTTTGAAGATATCAAAGTTGAAATAATAATTTGTTATACATGTTAGTCCAACTCCGACGTCTCTAGCATATTTCTGTCCTGAGATGTTAATTCTGAAAGTTTATTGTCTGCCTAACCCATTTCTTCCACAGTTCAACATTGCCCCCTATTGACGTCGGAATGCCATGACATTATCAAGGATTTCACTGAAATTAATCATAAAATTGTGTTTTATACAGGTCGAAAAGAGTTGGAAATTGTTTCTTTACCTCCTTATGTACACCATGTTGTCTTATGTACACTGTGACCCACATAATCATTAGATAGAGTACACAAACCTATGATTAAACAAATAACTCACATATTTTTAGTAGCTAGAATGTTCTATCGTGTTATACACTTTGGTTGTGTTAAAAGTAGTGTCCTGGATTATGACAGAGTAAACAGATCGTTTTGTTTGCGTGCTTTAATATTTTTAATTCACTATCTGATCAGCTCTAATCTCCCATCCGGAGCCCACAGGGAGGGGGACCCCCAGAGTGTCAGACTCGCGCCTAAACTCCTAGGTACCCTCCTCCTCTAGCAAAAACTATAAGAAGCTCCACGTTCCTTTGTTCGCGCTCTCTTTCGGCTTGTTGGACCCTTACGATCTTAAACTACGCTAAGCGAATCTTCCTTTTTCTTTAGGCGCGCCCTGTTTGTTCTTTTTCCACTTTCCAAACTTCGCGGTTATAGAGGCTGGCACTCTATTAGCCACAACTTCTTATTCAATTTTTCTTTTTGTTCAGAATAGATATTTTTGCTCATCTCCAACAACCAGATCTACAATTTTGTTTTATTTACGATTTAATTTTGATAGGAACCAATTCGATTCTGTTCCGTCGCTTTTATCATTCCCCGCTGAAGAGTTCCAGTCTGTTCGGCCCTCACCTATACCTGACCGGCAGAAATAGAACGTGAGCCTTCAGCCTCCAAATAATTATTTTTGACAAAATCAACCCAGAAGGACGCCGGCTGTTTCAGCCCTCGCCACCGCCAGCTGACCACCAGACGAACCGGGTCAAGCCAGACCCCTAGGACACGCGAGGTTCGAAGTAGACAGGACGACGAAGCGTTGCCATAGCAGCCAAACAGCGCAGCTCCCGAGCCGACTCTCGAAATCAACGAGGGCCGTTGCCACAGCAACCCGTCCCAGTCTCTGAGCTTCGTGTGATCCCTCTTCTCCAACGCAAAGTAAGACCAGCTGACGTGTGATCTAAACTAATGGTTGATGTCAAAAATAATAGCTTGATTTAATATTAATCACTTACCGTCGTTCATATTCTAAATTGTTAAACTCCTCGATATTTGTTTTTCATGGTCTGATTACTCAGTGCCATAATCTCAGATTAGAAATGCAAACATAAATAATCTACACACACACACACACACCCGCACCTACACCACACACATACACCCACAGCATTTATTCATTCCATATTTGTCACTGTATTAATTCCTGTGTTTATCATTATATTGGTTAATAAATATCTTTCATTTAGACCAAAATTACAGTCTCTTTTACGTTCATGTGTGTTGACTGGGGTCAATGTTTTTCGAGGATTCTCGACATTCAGATATTAGACTGACTAACTAATCAAATTTTTCAATCCATTAATAATATTTTTATTAAGATTGATTAATAATTTCCCGGTAGATTCAACTCCGGGTGGTGCCCCGATTACGGTAATAAACTATCAACGAGTGCAGACTTATTAAATTAACGTTTAATAAGGCAATATTGCTACACCTGTGAAACACACATTAAGACCATCGGGAAAAAAATATAATATGCAGATGGAAGAATAGAAATCACATTTGAATATTTTGGCAGCTTAGTTTGAACAGCTACATTTTGTCAGTGGATGTGTCCATGGAAACGACTCGAAAACACATGAGGACAAGAAAAGTCAAAGTCTTGAGTGTCGTTTAGGTCCTGTCGTCAGGGCAATACTAACTAGCCAGGGTGCGCTTGAGTGTGTGACTTCTTTCAAGTTCATGCAATTCTATATCATGCCCGAATGAATTTGTTTTCGTTGTTGCGCCCAATACGAGCTGCATTTGTATTGCAGGAGACAGCTACATTTGGCTAACTAGCTAATTAGCTTCTAAGGCTACTGTGGATAGACCTTGGGCTAAGCGTTTACACCACCGATGCTAACAGCTTGATATTTCTCTACTAAAGGCAACATATTCAGACATCCTCGAAGATATAGTGAAATGCAGGATTCTTTCATGCTCACCACTCCAGCCTCGCTTTCTTCACATCGATCTGTATCCTCATCCTCGCTTGTTGGCTCAGCGTCTTCATCAACAGGTGGCCCCTGTGCCTGTGATGGACCGGCAGCGGCTACAGCAAACATTTCTGTTATTGTTTTACTCTGTCCGGCCGACGCTTCGAGAGCTTTTCTTCTCTTTTCTCTGAGCTTTTCAGCCCCTCCTTTACGTTTTTTGATGTTCTTCTCCATCTCCAACTGCCTGGCTGGGCTTTACTGCACACACTGCGATATCAAGTCTAAACTCTACTCAGCCCAGAGCTGTCACCTGAGGGCGGGCGTGTGGTGTGACGCATGTGGGCCTGCATGCCTGTACAGGGCTGATGAATGGTTGGACGCTCATCCCATTCGGCCGCATATGGATAAATAAACAAAATTGGTTTTTTTGTCTTTTTATTGTGATAGTTGCAGTGAAGAGTGACAGGAAATGGGGAGAAGGGTAGGGGAAAGACATACAGCAAAGGGCCGCGGGCAGGAATTGAACCCAGGCCGCTGCGTCGGAGACCAGCCCCTGTACATGTGTTGTCTGCTTAACCCGATGAGCTAAACAGGCACCGGGCACCCAATAAACAAAAGTATTTAATAAATTTCAGCGCACCAGCCCAGATGTGGACCGGCCCTTTGGTCAAACAACCGAATGAAATAACGTTCAATCCGCCCCTGACTGTGGGACCTTTAAAGCTGTGGGCTGTAAAACCAAAACAGTGAGACAAGAGATACGAAAACTCCTGCAGAGTTAGACGATAGGTCTAGCTAGAAAACTCCTGCAGAGTTAGACGATAGGTCTAGCTAGACCTATCGTCTAACTCTGCAGGAGTTTTCATATCTCTTGTCTCACTGTTTTGGTTTGACAGCCAGGGTGCGCTTGAGTGTGTGACTTCTTTCAAGTTGAGTAATAACACATTACTCATTTGATCAATTTTTCATTTAAAATGTTGATTAGTGCAACTTTAAAATGCAATATATATGCAGTATATAGGTGTGATTGGGAGCAGTTCATTGCAGTTTAAGCTTCAGTCTGGATCTCACACAGAAAAATATCACGAGGAGAAGCAGAGACAGGTTAAATCACAATATGACACAGAGACCTACAGCATATGTGTGACCATGTTGAGAAGCCAAATGAACAGATGGATCGAAACCTGCATAGTCTTTTAGAAGTCAGGACTCATTTAAGAGCCAAAATCACAGGCTGGGTGTCTGATGCTAAAAAAGGCAGTAAAGCTTTTTAATTTGTGTGAGATTCAGTCTGTGAATTTTGATGGACACACAGAGAGGAGTGGATTTTAAGGGTTGTTTAGGAAGAAATTTCTGTAAACTGTGAAATCTTTGCAAAGTAAAAGTAGAGAAGATATCCAGGAGATCACTCTAGTGCACAATGAGAGGAACACTTTGTTTTAAAGCAAAAACATTAACTTGAACTCAGACTTGACAGGGGGCAGATGAGGTAGGGAAGCTGATGTAATTACATTGTTGATGTCGGCTTTGCCTGGTATAAGAGCTGACAGAGGCAGCAGCTCAGGGAAATGTGAGTCTGAAGCATGTCAAGGGTTTTAATTTCACTGAGGAACATGACAGATCTTGGGAAATGTCAATGTGTAAACACATTAAAAGGTTACACTTCATCAATCACATGCACGCTGGCAGCTCACGGACAAAAGTATGATCTACAACTGCACAGAAGCTCACACTCAGACATACAACCAAACACACATATATAAATATAAGCAGATGCACACAAACACACACACTCACTGACTACATCAGTAAATGACCTTTTATCTAATCATTATTTTTAAGTAAGCAGCACAAATGGCGTTTTCATGAATCTCATTGACACCCAAATTACTTTTCTCTGCATCATAATTTCTGAGAGAAATGGCAGTGTATGCAAAGCAATGCCTGGAAACGGGTTTGAGCAAAAGAGAATGAAAACATTGCTCTGTTTTCATTCTCTCTTGCTTCACTGGGGAAAAAAACAGAGTGAGGACAAGCACTCAAATTTTTTTCGGAGCTGTAATTTAGATACTATTAAAATGCAGTATTCTTTTCCAAAAGACTGAAAGCATTACATCAAGAGAAGGCTTATTTGGTCTACATGTACACCACTCAGCCACCCGCTTCCACTTCCTTTTCTGCATATCCTAAATTGTATTTAATAGCTTCAATCAGTGTGGGGATAGTGAATCCCTGCTGCTAATGCACTGTTAATGTTTGAAGAGGGGACATTGTGGGCGAAGCATCAGTCCATTTGCCATTAACGTTGCATTACATGTCCTGTTCCCTGCTATAATTACAGCTTTTGCACTGCCAAAGTTCAGACTCGTGTCTCCACCTGAGGGTGGGAATGAACCCAGTTTTTCAGGTGTTATGTGGGCCTGCAATCCACATGCACACAACTTGCCTGAGATCTCTTCTTCCCTCTGCAGACATATGGCTCAGAGCTGGGAGTGTCAGCCAAAGTATCAGCTGCATGCCAGATATTGTTGGACTATCCACACAGAGCTCGGGACTCCAGCCAGAGAATTACCATGTGCACTGGGATGAAGGAAGGTGGACAGAGATGAATAGATACAGAAATCCTTGGCCACGCTGTGTTGGAATGGCATCTGCTCTGAAATTTGTATGAGACACTGAGCAGGAAAGAGCAGTGTGCTGTTTCCTTTTTGCTTTCAAGTTTTTGCTGAAGTGAAGTCTCAGACCACTCAGATGTGTTGATCTTGGAATAGCAGGCAGCATCTTTCCATATCAGCCTGATGATGCCATCACAAAATGCTGGATTCAGCAAAGGCTTTAATTTTTTCTGGCTGTTTGAAACTGTACAATTGAGTTTTAGCAGATTAATAAACCCATCAAAATGTTTGTGTTTAAAGTCCAAACTAGCGTTTGAATGAATTTGTAGAGCTATAAAAGTATGAAAACATTTTAGCTACTAAGAACCTAAGTAACCTCTACATTGGTTGTAATTTAGTTTGATTTACCAGACGTAGACTTTGGCTATAAACACACTTCACATGGTTTTCTCCTCCCATTCTGCTTTGTAACAAACTTCTACTTTGTGAACCATCAGCCACACTGAAAATGACAGGTGTTGCAAAAGATTTGGCCATACAACTGATTGGGCTGCTTGGTTCTTTTGGTGATTGGGTAATTTTAATGATGTGCATGTGTTTTACCAAAACTATTCCCCCTTCACTATTTCCTCCATCCTAAGAGGTAAATTAAACTTAAAGTAGCTGTAATCAAAGATTTTACATTTGCAAAACACATGACTGGTAAATGTAGTAAGTTAAAATTAGAAATACACTACTCACAATAAGTTAGGGATATTGTTATTTCCATGAGTGCTTTTCCTATTTGGTCTGAATTTTAATTAAATAAGTAATAGTTCTCTTTTATATTACTATTAATGAATAAGAAGAAGCACCATTTTCATTGGTGCAATATTTATTATCCCAACAGTTTAGACAATAACAAAGATAGCCCCAAATAACCAAAATTGACAAAGTCAATAGCGGATGTTTCCACCATTTGCCGCAATGACAGCTTGAGTGCGATGTCTCTTGCTCCTAACTAGCCTCATGATATTGTTCTGAGGCAATGTGTTCCACTCCTCCAAAAGTGCTACACGCAGTTCTGCTAGGTCACGTGGGGGTGGAGGTATGTCTTACGGATTTGTTGGAGGCTCAGACGCAGGAACGAGATCAAAGCAGATCAGGTACAGAAAACTGATTCATTTTACCAACACAAATTTCAGGTAACTAGCTCAAGCTACAGAACTGCTAAGGGAAGTGACGCGAGTACTATGCGTCAGCTATGCTAGCGTAAGGAGACCGGGACGACAAAAATGTCCCCAAGACTACACAGGAAATGAAGTAACTCAAGCGACTAGAAAACTTCTAGAACTAAAAACTAGATTCGAAGGACTACAACAAAGGGTGACGCAGAAATGTTGCGACTATAGCGACAACAACTAGAAGCTGAGAAAATGTGAAAATAAAAAACTACCCACATAAGGTAAGACCTAGGCACGAAGGCGGGAACTGAGTTTTCAATAAAACAAAGAAGGTTCCACGAGCTACACAAAATTTGCTACAGACTAGGACGTTGACTTGGTGTGTCTAACATTACAATGGATTCACGTGATTAATAACTAGGATAGAGGGTAAAGAAATAATTTGTTAGGCGAGTCTACTCAAACACCAAGAACAAAGACTGTTTAAACGTCAGTATGCTCGTGCTGGGACTTAACAGATCTGGCTGACTGGAAAGGGGGGTTGCGGGCCAAGGAGGTCAGTGGTCAGATTGGTGTGAGTTGGTGGGTCTGCCGACGTGGGCTGTTGGTTCGAGGCTGAGGTGAGGGAAGGAAGGGGATCCAGGAGAGGGCGAGGAAACACCAGGTGAGGGCCAGAGACTGAAGATGGATAACTGCTGTTGGCAGAAGGTCTTTGAATCCAGGCCAGGCGGTAGCAGGTGGGCATGGACAGTGGAAACCTAGACTAGGAGAGAAGGAGCACAGAGCCATTATCCTATTTCTAGTACCACTGGTAAAGCTGAACTGACGATTGGCTCTTCAAGGTCTGACACCGCACAGTGAGTGGAATCCAGTGTTATTGTAGAGGGATGGCTTCTTCAGCATCACCTGCTCCCGCTCTGCTGATGCTGATTAGAATTGCACGCACCTGTCACCCATCCTCCATGCAGAACACCACCTGTGAGACAGAAAGGGAGGGGGAATGGAAGAGCCCTAACTGTGACCTGCAGGAGCAGGCCTGACAGTATGAGCTTCCAGTGGCTGCTTCAGCTGGTCCCAGATGTGCTCTATGGGGTTCAGGTCAGGGGACATTGCTGGCCATACCATATGAGGCACTCCAACTACCTGAAATCGAGCTGTGACAATTCTGGCACCATGTGGTGGAGCATTATCATCCATGAACAGAAAGTTGGGGGTGTGTTGGCAGAATTGGGGGATGATGATGGGTTCTATGATGTCTCTGAGGTAAGAACGTGAAGTGACTGAGCCATCTACAATCACCAAATCTGTTTCGCACTGATTGGTGATGCCTGCCCAGACTGTCACACCTCCTCCACCAAAGCGAACCCTGGGAATCATGTTGACCTTGGCATATTGCTCAACTTGCTAGGCAGCTTGGCAGCTGCATTAGGCTGCTAATCAAAGTTCACAGTATGAAAGCCTTGTTGTGGAATCAAAAATACACACTCATTTTCAAACAGTTTTATTCACAGATGGATGTTGTGCTACATTCAACAGTTGAATGGAGTTCTGGATAGCATCACCCTGTTCCAGCAAAAGTGCACAGTCAGGACAGAGGTGGCTGACTGATGATCTGGGCTTGAGTATGTGTAAGTGAGATGGATGGTGCCTTTAGTCTGGGTTGAGACCATGTGATGCCGGGCAGGTACTGTAGATATAGAGCATCTGGACTGACAATGGTTGTTTTAGCTCCATGTAGTAGAGGAACTCCATGCTTAACTATTTTCTGACCATTAATGCCTGCTCCTGCAACATATGAGTTTGGCTCAAGCCCATTACCCCAAACACCCCTATTCATACCAATCTGGAGTTCTGTCTGTAAACAAGTTGCACTACTGTGTAGCACTTATAAAGACATGCAAGTCTGTCAGTAATAATGTAACAAAATGACAAAATTCACATTTCATGCATTTCTCAATAGTATCTTGTTTAATATGTGCAAGAAGAAATGTTTTATCTTTGAAGAAGATTTTATTTTGACCGAGGTGTCACCCCAACCCAGAGGTGTCACTCTCGTGCCTGTTATATCAACACTTTGCACATTTGTCAACAGTGAAGTCTAATTCTTTTCCATCTTTGTCAGTAAGAAATGAGAAATGAATCCACATGACAGACTTGCCCTGCTTTACTTTTGTATTGTAAAAAGCAGCTTTAATCTTCTTTTCAACTTCATTGACTGACTCCTTCCTTTTGGTTGCACTGTAAATTCTGAGACTTGCAGTATATTTTTGACTGTCCACTCTTGCTTGCTGCAAGCTCAATACAGCTCACTTCTGTGACATTTGCTTTGGGTACCATGGAGTCCCAGTCCCAATGCAGCCTGTAGATGATGATAATCAATGTCACATAAAGACTTGCATGTCAAAATTTATTTTACTGGCTCACAAAATGTCTGTGACATTCAACTATAGGAGCTTAAATCATATTTCCATGCAAAACCCATATTCAGTTTACAGTGGGGATTATACTTGTCTTTCTTTGTCCAGTCACCAGAGAGCCAGTATCTGACACGTCCCTTTGAACACCATCATCTGTTTTCTTTCTATAGTTTGTCTGGATTCTCCTTCACACAGGATCTCAAGGACAGCAAGGTGTGACTGAATGGTTGAAGTAAAGTCTGTCGTTCAGTTCACTGCAAGTGTCATACAACAGGGTTGAACCCAGGCAGCAGGAGCAGACAACAGGGTGAAGAATTAAAGATTGAATTAAATTAAAGAGTGTAAACAAAACAGAAACTCATCTTAAACAATGCAGGAGGGGAAAGAGCAGGAGGGAGAACTAAACAGAAACTAATCAACTAAACGAGGACCAGGGGCCGAGGTAAAAACTATAAAACAAGCAGGACTAAATTAAACAAAGGGCGGACCCGAAGGCTCAGAACAAACAAAACATAAAACTAACAAAATCAACGGGGAAGTGGCTTACTGATTGTCCCGAGCGGGTGAAATGGCAGAGGGCAGAGTATTAAAACTGGTCCCACTTTTACCAGCTGCAACAATAATGTGATGCCTGCAAAGTAATGCTTGAATAATTACAGTCCAATAATGAAGGTATAATAAATTATATTATTCTGAAGGTTTTAGTGCTAAGAATAAAAATCTGAATACATGATTTTTCCTTGCATTTTTTTTTTTTGCTCTACCATCGTATTGATGTTTTAACTTCTATATATGCGTTTTTATATATTTTGTACGACATCTCTATATTTAGATAGAAAAACCTAATCTTATGTATAGGCTAAGTTCGAACTTATAAATAACAAATGAAACAGGTATTAGTGACTGAAGTAGTAAAGCATTTGTCTGTGTCATGAACAGGCGGTGTGAACCCAAGCAGCAGGCGAAACAGACAGGCGGGTGAATAATAATGGGTTTAATAGGAATAAAAAAACAGAAAACACTCCAAGTGAGAGGCACAGGAAAATAAACAGGACAGGGGCAAAACTAAACTAACTAAAGGTGGCGGCTTGGGGCCGCGATGAAAACTAAACTAAACTAAAGAGGGAGAGGAAACTCACGTAGTGTCCGGGGGGAATCAGGAGACAAGGTGGGGAGCAGAGCTGAGGGAGACGGTGGCGGAGATGTGGTGAGGACTGAGGAGCAGGCAGACTGGGAGTAGACGGAGGAGGGGTGCAGAGTGGGCGAGGAATTCCGGGGTGAAGAGGGAAGACGGACCCGGCAAGGTAACCCACAGAGAACTGAGTCCAGACAGCGGTGTGCGTATGATGGGGTGCAGCATGTAGCAGGGGTGACGAGCAGACGAGGAATCCATAAATCCAGAGAGCGGTGTGCTTGCGGCGGAGTGCGGCGTGTAATGACCCAGCGTCGGAGCTGTGAGGAGAGCTAAGCTTTATGCTGCCACTGATTGGATTGCGAGCAGCTGTTGCTCCCTCACAGCTGATGGCAATCAGCTGGAGCGCAGAGCAGGTGAGGGAGGGGCCATAACAGTACCCCCCCCCCCAAGGTGCGCCTCCTGGCGCACACAGAGCTGGTCGAGGTACCGGCGGGGCATCTCTGGCACCAGCAGGTATCCAGTAGGAGGGACCGCTCCAGGGGGCGGCCCGAGGGACGGGTGGGCTGGGGCTGGGCGGGTGGGAGGGACAACTCCAGAGGATGGCCCGGGGGCAGGACAGACCAGGGCTAGACAGGCTGGAGCCGGACAGGCTGAAGGGACCGCTCCGGAGGATGGTAAATGGGCTCGGGAGAGGCGTTTTGCCTCATCAAGGACTCGGATGAGGCGTTTCGTCTCATCAAGGACTCGGGGGAGGCGCTTCGCCTGTTCAAAGCTGCAGAGGAGGTGGGAAGCCTCATCAAAGCTGCAGAGAAGGCAGGAAGCCTCATCAAAACTGCAAAGGAGGCGTTTTGCCTCTTTAAAGCTGCAGAGGAGGTGTTTCGCCTCTTCAAGGTTGCAGGAGAAGCTTTTAGCTTCTTTGAAACTGCAGGAGAGGTGGGAAACCTCTCTAAGGCTGCAGGAGAAGCTCTTAGCTTTTTTGAAGCTGCAGGGGAAGCCTTTAGCTTTCTCAAGGCTGCAGGGGAAGTCTTTAGCTTCCTCAAGGCTGCAGGGGAAGCTCTTAGCTTCCTCAAGGCTGCAGGGGGAGCATTAAGCTCCTTCAACGCCGCGGGGGGAGCGTTAAGCTTCTTCAAGGCCACAGGGGGAGCGTTAAGCTCCTTCAAGGCCATGGGGGGAGCGTTAAGCTCCTTCAAGGGCGCCGGGGAGCGTTAAGCTCCTTCAAGGCAGCCGGGGGAGCCTTACGCCTCCTTAATGCTGCTGGCTGGAGACGGGGCGCTGGCCCCCACAAGGACAGGAGATGGGGCGCTGGCCCCCTTACAAGGACAGGAGATGGGGCGACGGCCCCCTTACAAGGACAGGAGATGGGGCGACGGCCCCCACAAGGACAGGAGACGGGGCGACGGACTCCACAGGAACTGAAGACAGGGTGACGGGCCCCACAGGAACTGAAAACGGGGCGACGGGCACCACAGGAACTGAAGACGGGGCCATGGGCCCCACAGGAACCGAAGGGAGTCAGGCGGCACAGGACAGCTCCTCCGCTGGTGGGAATGAGACTGCCCGGGACGGCTCCTCGACTGGGGGTGAGGTGGCATCTCCGCCACCGTCTCCCTCAGCTCTGCTCCACCTCGTCTCCCGATTCCCCCCTGGACACTACGTGAGTTTCCTCTCCCTCTTTAGTTTTCATTAAACCCAGGCTTTATGCTGCCACTGATTGTATTGTGAGCAGCTTTTGCTCCCTCACAGCTGATGGCAATCAACTGGAGCGCAGAGTAGGCGAGGGAGGGGCCATGACAGTCTGTATGACTGACAAACACCAGTAATTTTTACATGTGATGAGATTTCAATACCATTCTAAATCACACCTCATTAAGTCATAGAAGCACAAAAACCATGTCTGATAATCACTGCTCACATGTTTGTCAAAATCTATCAAGCAATTAATCTTTCTGAATAGGAAGCAAAGAGGCATAGCAAGAAGCCTACTGTCCTTGCATCTGTCTGCCTCTGCCCATCAGACCCTTGAGAAGTCATTGATCCATACACATGCTCACATGCTCGCCAGACGCTGCAGCAACAACAAAGACTTGTGTTCCTCCTTGAGAGCATGACCACTCGTGTTTCCGTCAAGAATGGCTGGAAACCCTGGAGCTGTCAACCTGACACAGCAGGATCAAATGAAACACGATGACAAGCTGGGCTCAAGTTTTCCAGAGAGAAGAAATTCTGCACCTTTAATGTCCTGGAGTCACCTTAATGTTTTGCAAAATGCTCAGGTCAATATTGCCTCTCACCTGTAGGCCACTGTTTTAAACTGTGCTAGAGAACATCCTCATTGATCATCAATACTCTCATAAGATCTAACAGAAACTCAGCTGATTATTCCTTTAAGTAGTTTTTAATGAGAGAAAGCTTGAGCTTGTAAATTAACGATGGAACTCTTTTTCCACCATTCAGTGGACAACACTGCCCTCAGCGATGATGTCTACTGGCAAAGGGACAAAATTTCTGTAAAAAAACAATGAGTTACAAGAAGCAACATAATGAAAAATGCTGATAGATGTTACTGCAACAAGTAGTAATTCCCTTTTGAGCTGAAAATGTGGCAGAGGCATAAAAGACATTTAAAAGAAGGAGAAGCTTGGGTTGTCAGACAAGATTTAAGTCACACAAAAAATAAATGTAAATAATAAAATGATTTATGACACTATCTGCTGTGAGCCTGTATCACAATTACCAGTCTGTCATTCTGATTTTACCTCCAACTACAGGCTCAGATAATCTGGCTAATAAGTAGTTAGTTACAACCTGTCAGTAGCTCTTGCCCTATCAGTCCTCTTTGAGTCATGTTTCTGTCTTGTTTATTAAAAGCATCTGTGAAAACAATGTATCGGGTAAGAAAAAAACACAAAAATAATTTGTAATAAACTGAATGTATCCATTTTGACAGTGGTTTGACATTGTTGGAGGTTTTGTGGATTTAGTTACCCCTGATCAGGTCAGGTTGCTCTGTGTTTCTAGTCTTTCCTGACTTAGCTGTCAGGTGCTGGCTGTAACCTCGTGTTTACCATGATAAGAGTGCTATTGATCTTGGGAAGTACAATTTGGTACAGTAAGAAATTGTATAGACTTGGAATCTCATTATAGATAAGATGTTACATGACTTGTATAAGTTTATATATTTTCTTTTCCCTTCAAATGTACATGTATATACAAGGCCAATGTAACTGTTCTTTCTATGCCAAACTTCCCAATAAACATATTAATGAAAATAAAGAGTGCTACTGATCTTCTGTTTCCCAAAATGTCAGACTATTCATTTATGACAGCAGGGGCCTGTTTCACGAAGCAGGTTTATTGAAAAATCTGAGTTTGTTAACCCTGAAATGAGGGAAACTCAGAGTTTTCCATTTCACGAAGCGAGGTAACTCAACCCTGAGACAGAGAGGTAACTCTAGCCTGTTTCACAAAGAGTGCTAACTTAAACTCTCGGTCAGTTACTGCAGTAACAGACTCTATAACTTTAACCTGGTCGCCAGCAGGTTTATCTGAGAAAACCTTGAGTTTCTCTCCGTCTCCGCCCACTTTCAGCTACACACGCTGTTTGATTTCCTCATTCATTCAGTCAGTAAGCGGATGAGTTTTGGCGTAGAACAGCTTATATTAACGATCCAGTGGATAAAAGAGCAGCATTACTGCACAGGTAATTAAATATTCGTCATGAGATTGTTATCAGACCGCGCATAAATGTTCTCGCATTTCCGGACAATTATCTTTTCGAGCGGTACCGTTTCGTAATCGTTTCAAGTCTATAATCTACATAAACAACCTAATCCATCCTTACATTTACATTACCAGCTGCAGTCATGCTCTCACATCCAGCAGATATTGTGTGTTGTGCTGTGGTTCTTTGCAAATGGAAGTTTTTTATATAATGTCGGAGATGCAGAGCACTTCAGTAAGACAACTGTATGCAGGATGATCAGAAAAGTGTTCCTGGCCCTGAAATGGCTTTTACTCATCATTGTGGTTTTCCTGGACATAAACCTGTCAGAGCATCAAGGAGGAGTTCCACAGGATTGCAGGTGAATGATGTAGAGATCTGGGGCCTATTTCACGAAGCAGGTTTTACAAACTCTGAGTTTAATCCTCAACTCTGAGTTGATCTACTCTGAGGGGCCGTTTACACGAGGACGCTTGCAGGTAAAAACGGCAAAATATTTCAACAAAACACCCTACCGTTTATACGAGGACGGCGTTTTGGGTGCTTGAAAACGCAAAAATTTGAAACCGGCCTCCAGAGTGGAAAAGTAGAAAACGCTCCGCCGTTACGTTTCCGTCTCAACAGCAAAACGCAAAACTTTGCTAAGATCTGACCACGTCGCGTACGCGATTACGTCACATACGTGCGCCGGTGTTTTGGTTTGCCGGCCGGTACAAGGACGTAAACAAAGATGTGTGATTATTTCCATCCTTCGTACCTTCAAGCAACTCTGGCAGCTCTATGTACACTACAGGAGTCCTACCAACAAACGTACAGAATCTGTACAGATTCCATTCATGAACATTTACTGCGGCGGAGATCCGAAAAGGGAGATAGTACGCATGCGCGTAGACATGGCGGAGTTTTATCACAGCGCCACCCAGCTGCCTGGCATGCATATCCAATCGAATTCCACATACTATAGAGTCACCGTATATACGCAGATTTCCTTCAAAACCGCTCGTCTAAACGTGAAATGACAAGACGCCACTTTTGAGTTTTCTGTTAAGATGGTCCTCGTGTAAACGGCCCCTGAGACAGGAAACTCTGAGTTTTCGGTTTCACAACGGCTGATTTGAGTTGGTTTAATCAACTCGGAGTAGTTTCACTCGGAGTTAAGCGCGTGCACCGCAACTCTGAAAAGACAGCATCAATGGAGCCCCGATTCGACAAGTCACCATGGCAACGGGGAAGCGAAAGGCTGCGTTTTTGAACTGGAAGTTTTTAACGCACTCATATGGCGAGTTTGAAGACGTTTTTCGAAAGAAGTGCAACACTGCTGCAGCTGCAAAAGAGAGGGAGACGGCGTGGAGAACACTGCTGCCCGGATCAATGCGTAAGTTTAAATGTAGTCCTTTGTAATCGTAATAATATTACAGGGAATAACTGTCTGAATCGTAGAATATTGAGTTATTTCATTTAGGGGAAATCTCGCGGGGGAGAAGTGCTCGTGGCAGCAGCTTAAGATGATATGTAAAAACACTGTTCAAACAGGTCAGACCTCAGCATTATTTCATGGAGGTACTTCATGTTGATCCTGTTTTACATTGTAAAGTAGCCTAAATATTAAGTGGCTGTTTGACTGTGCAGTTGTTTTATCCACATATAGCCTAAATGTCTGCATCCATATCATGTCCTGTTAAATAATTGAGCCTATTTAAACTAACACAGACTTCTGCTCAGCCAACAGAAAGAAAGTAGATGCCTGTAAATCAGGTGGTACTGTATAAAAGGTCATGGATGCATCTCTCTCTCTCTCTCTCTCTCTCTCTCTCTCTCTATATATATATATATATATATATATATATATATATATATATACATACATATGATTATTTAGTTCTCTTTTGTGTCTTTTCTTGTCTTTTGGCCCCTTCACACCACAACAGACCTTGTAATTGTAAGTAGTCAACACTCCAAAGATTTATCCAAATGGTAGTTTAAGTGTACTGAAACATGTCACTGATCTAGGATGAAGAGGATGAAACTGTGTCTACTGACTTTACAGAGGGGGATCCAGAAAGGCATACAGAGGTACTGTATGTTACTGATAGTTCTCTTCCCATTCACATTTTGGGTGGAATACAGAGTGTGACATTTAGCCTCCACTGAAGTATTGCACATTCTCATCCCTTTTAACAGAGCATGGCTGGACAGCAGCAGGATGGTCCCTCAGCTTCCACTGCACAGATTGACACAGTGAGATGGATGTTCAGGAAACACCAGAGGTTCATTCTGTGGAATTCATGTGCAGCTGTAAAATTGAATGTCCTCTATGTATTCCCAGTTATCAGTAAAACAGATTTACAAACTGCATTTGCTTAGAAAAATCCCCCAAAAACAGATTATGAGGGCAGATCTGGAAATTGAAGTACTGGAGCACAAGTTAGAGGTGGGTGATGGTCACAGGTGAATTATGTTAACTACTGGAACATGAACTGAACCATCTCTTTTATTTGTAGGAAATAAAGAAGACCAAATGAAATGTGTATCATGTCTTTATTTGCTGTGGTGGTGATGATGGTGACTTAAACTCTAAAGGGATTATTGCATACGGTGTCTCTGACTGCTCTGCTGTCCTGGATAGCTGCAGGTAGATGGGCTCATCATCTGGGTCTTCACTCTGTAGGGCAGGGTGTTGCTCTCCTCTAATAGTGGTAATATTATGAAGAACAACACATGCCACAGTAATATCACAGGCCCTCTCAGGGGTCACCCTGAGGAGACGTAGGCTCTGGAAACGGGCTTTCAGCAGGCCTAAGGTCATCTCCACCCGGGCTCTGGTCCTGCAGTGAGTCCGGTTGAAGTTCTGTTGGGGGCCTGGTTCAGGGTCAGGGTATGAGGTCATCAGCCTGGGTTGGCATGGTAACCCCTGTCAACCAGCAGAAGGCCATCAAACTCTCCTGTAATGTATGAATGGACTTCCTATTCAAGATGTGAGGGAGCTGTGATGGGGATGTGTGTGCATCTATGCAGCCAATCACACTGGGAAATCCTAAAAGAAATTCAAATGACTAATCCCAGTCTGAGGCTGCAGCACAATGTCATTAACAGAATATGATTTAAAATGAATTTAACAGATCTCTACATCACCTGTAATCCTGTGGAACTGCTCCTTGATGTTCTGACAGGTTTGTGTCCACAATGATGAGTAAAAGTCGTTTCAGAGCCAGGAAAACTTTTCTGACTATCCTGCATACAGTTGCCTTACTCTGCATCTCCGACATCATATAAAAACTTTCATTTGCAAAGAACCGCAGCGCAACACACAATATCTGCTGGATGTGAGAGCATGACTACGGCTGGTAATGTAAATGTAAGGACAGATTACGTTGTTTACGTAGATTATGGACTTGAAACGGTACCGCTCAAACCGATAATTGTCCGGAAATGCGAGCACATTTATGCTCGGTCTGATAACAATCTACTGACAAATATTTAATTATCTGTGCAGTAATGCTGCTCCTTTATCCACTGGATCGTTAATAAAAGCTGTTCTCCGCCAAAACTCGCTCGCTTACTGACTGAATGAATGAGGAAATGAAACAGCGTGTGTGGCTGAAAGTGGGCGGAGATGGAGAGAAACTCGAGGTTTTGCGAGATAAACCTGCTGGCGAGCAGGTTAGAGTCATAGAGTCTGTTACTGCGGTAACTGACCGAGAGTTTAAGTTACCCCTCTTTGTGAAACAGGCTAGAGTTACCCCGCATTCCCTGGTTAGAGTTACCTCGCTTCGTGAAACGGAAAACTCTGAGTTTCCCTCATTTCAGGGTTAACAAACTCAAGAGTTTTCACTTAACCTGCTTCGTGAAATAGGCCCCTGTTAAATTCATTTTAAATCATATTCTGTTAATGACATTGTGCTGAAACCTCAGACTAGGATTAGTCATTTTAATTTCTTTTTTTTTTGTCTGCATTTATTCTCATTGTTTAACTCCACGGAAGGGGTGTCAACACTTTATGAGATTAATGCATATTTTAGTCTTGCAGCCAAATATTTTTTTATTTAGTGCTTGCGTGTGACCATCACCACCCCTCCCTGAAAGCTAAGCTGACAGTCTTTATTACAATTCCCTGGTAAGAGCCAGGGGCAGTGCTACACCTGAGTGGTGATGTGAGGGGAAACAAAGGGTGGACAGGACGAAACAGGACGGACAGGGACATGGACTAGCAAGCGGTGCTATTACATCTGAAGAATATCAGGTGCTGTGTTATTCCCGACTATTATTTACCCATCAATAAGACAAACAAACAAACACATACACAAAAACAGAAAACCAAAAAAAAAAAAAAAAAAAAAAGAATAAATGACCAGACAGTACTGAACACCATAGTTGTGGGTGTCATGTCAGTATAGAGTGGAATAGGCCAGAAGAAGATACTAGAGAAAAGGAGAGTGGGTTTAGGGTGAGATTAGACTCTGGAGAGAGTCTCAGCACATTCTGGCAGGTCCCATCACTGCTCAACAGCGGAACTCGACAGGAGCTGGTGGGACCTGAACAAACGTGCACATGCAAGTGTGAAAGACCCCGAAGCCCAGAACAGCAATCACAGCAATGCAGGGCCAAGCCGACAGGGTGCCCCCCGCCAGGCCGCAGGAGCCACGGGGCGGCACCCCCAGAGAGCAACCGGGGCCACCGTGTACCACACAGACCCCGAAGACAAGAGGGAGAAGCTATCGACACCCCCAGCATGCCAGAACCGACCCAGGCAGCCCGGGGCAAGAGGACCCATCCGCCACCCAAGCCCCAACCCCGCCCACCCCAGCCCCCCACCAGAACCCTGCACCCCACCCCACCACCCCACCAAGCCGCCATGCCCACCCAGGAGCCGGCATGCCAAAGACGCAGGGGGCCCACCCCGCAGTGCCCCCGAGACCCCACCCACCCCACCACACCCCAGGACAGCACCAGGCCCGGACGGAGGCCCCCAGCCAGCAGAAACTGGACTCCAGTGGCGGCACGAAGGCCAGGATCAAGGCCTGTGCCCAGATGAGCCAGAGCCACCCCTCCAGAAAGACCACCCAGCCCCCACGCCAGACCCCCCGGCCGCAGACGGTTACAGCCCCCCCCACCCCCAGGAGAGGGAGAGGGGCGAGGAGGAGCGGGCAGGCAGGAGAGGAGGGAGGAGGAGGGAAGCGGAGCGGGAAGGGACAGGGGAGCAACAGAGGGACTGAACCACCCCAAACCCCAGGACCAGCCAGGCGCCCCAGAAGAGATCAGCCGCCGACACCCCCAAGGACCCGGGAGAGCGTGCAGACCCAGAGCTCAATGGGGGAGACACCGGAGACACCCAACCCCAGGGAGAGGGGCCCAAGCCACCCCGACCCTGTCGAGCCAGAGAGCAACCCCGGGAACCGTAGGGAAAGGACACCACCAGTGCATGCACAGGGCCTTGAAGTCCATGGTGCTATCAATCTTTGAGAGTTGGAGGGTTAATAAACTGAAATAAAGCAGAGGAAAGTTAGACCATACGCACAGACAGGACAGGTATTACAATTTTTTTTTTTTTTTATGAGGGCAGTGGCATATGCCCACATACAAGCAGGAGCTATAGATTAATATTTAATGAATTAATAAATGGAGACCATTTTTCTTTAAATCAGTCCAATTGTTTTTTCCGGGTAGCAGATATTCTCTCCAGTGAAATGTGTTCTGTGAGGAGGTTCAGCCAATGGATGATGTTGAGGGCTTTCTTATCTTTCCAGTTAACTAAAATAGTTTTTTTTTGCAATGGCGATAGCTGCAAGTGTGGGTTGGATATGAATGTCCGGTAAGGCTGTCAGCGTTAGGTCACCAATTAGGTAAATGTTCGGGGAATGTGGAATCCCACAGCCCAAAATATCGGAGAGTTTCTGTGTGATTAGTGCCCAGAATTGATAGACGGGTGTGCATAGCCAAAGAGCGTGAAAATATGTGTCAGCCATGTTTTGGGTGCATTTTAATTTCTTTTAAGATTTCCCAGTGTGATTGGCTGCATAGATGCACACACATCCCCATCACAGCTCCCTCACATCATGAACAGGAAGTCCATTCACAGCATAAATGTGCAGGTAGGCTACAAGTAGACTGACTACAGTTTCTAAATGTTAAAGACTGCATCATAGTTCAACATCTGTCATTCTCTGCACTGTCCAGATCATATGTGATGCTGCATAAATCATTTCCAATGTGGAGGCCAAGTGGTCTGGGTCTGTTTATGACTCCAGGATTTATGGAGAGTCTAACCTGAGCAACAGACTGCAACATGGTCAGCAGCCTAAAGATTTTCACAATATAATTCACTTGTCTCCCTCCTTTAATATACTCTAATGTGTCCACTATACATTACAGGAGAGTTTGATGGCCTTCTGCTGGGTGACAGGGGTGACCATGCCAACCCAGGCTGATGACCTCATACCCTGACCCTAAACCAGGCCCCCAACAGAACTTCAACTGGACTCACTGCAGGACCAGGGCCCGGGTGGAGAGGACCTTAGGCCTGCTGAAAGCCCATTTCCAGTGCCTACATCATCTCAGGGTGACCCCTGAGGGGGCCTGTGATATTACTGTGGCATGTGTTGTTCTTCATAATATTACCACTATTAGAGGAGAGCAATACCCTGCCCTACAAACTGAAGACCCAGATGATGAGCCCATCCACCTGCAGCTATCCAGGACAGCAGAGCAGTCAGAGACACCGTATGCAATAATCCCTTTAGAGTTTAAGTCACCATCATCACCACCACAGCAAATAAAGACATGATACACATTTCATTTGGTCTTCTTTATTTCCTACAAATAAAAGATAGTTCAGTTCATGTTCCAGTAGTTAACATAATTCACCTGTGACCATCACCCACCTCTAACTTGTGCTCCAGTACTTCAATTTCCAGATCTGCCCTCCTAATCTGTTTTTGTTTTTTTCCAAGCAAATGCAGTTTGTAAATCTGTTTTACTGATAACTGGGAATACATAGAGGACATTAAATTATACAGTTGCACATGAATTCCACAGAATGAACCTCTGGTTTTTCCTGAACATCCATCTTACTGTGTCAATCTGTGCAGTGGAAGTTGAGGAACCATCCTGTCGCTGTCCAGCCATGCTCTGTTAAAAGGGATGAGAATGTGCAATACTTCAGTGGAGGCTAAATGTCACACTCTATATTCCACCCAAAATGTGAATGGGAAGAGAACTATCAGTAACATACAGTACCTCTGTATGCCTTTCTTGATCCCCCTCTGTAAAGGCAGCAGACACAGTTTCATCCTCTTCATCCTAGATCAGTGACATGTTTCAGTACACTCAAACTACCATTTGGATAAATCTTTGGAGTGTTGCCTACTTACAGTTACAAGGTCTGTTGTGACACAAAAGAGAACTAAATAATCATATATATATGTGTGTGTGTATAAATGTGTATATTTAAATATATTTAAATATATGTATATATACTCAAAAAATTAAAGGAGCACTTTTTAATCTAAGTATTGCATCAAATCAGTCAAACATGTGGGATACTGATCTGGTCAAGTAAGTAAATGAGGGGCTTTTTATTCAGTTTCAGCTGCTTTGGTGTTCATAAAATTAACAATAGATGCACTAGAGGGGTAACAATGAGACAACCCCCAAAACAGGAATGAGTTTACAGGTGAAGGCCACTGATATTTTTTCCTTCGTAATATTGTCTGACTGTTTTTCACTAGTTTTGCATTTGGCTAGGGTCACTGTCACTTCTGGTAGCATGAGGCGATACCTGGACCCTACAGAGGTTCCACAGACAATCCAACTCCTCCAGGATGGCACATCAGTGTGTGCCATTGCCAGAAGGTTTGCTGTGTCTCCCAGCACATTCTCAGGTGCATGGAGGAGATTCCAGGAGACAGGCAGTTAGTCTGGAACAGCTTGACAGGGCTGTCGAAGGTCCTCAACCGATCAGCAGGACAGGTATCTTCTAGTGTGTTTTTTGGAGTCACTGGTTTTATCCAACAGGAGGCCCCTGTGAGAACTGTGAGGAAGCGCTATTTGACTTCTGAAGTGGCTGCAAATTTTTTAGACATTTTAGAGAAATATCCTCCGGCTTTTCTACCAGCTCCCTGCGATTTTATTGTTGACTATTTTAACTGTAAACTCAAGTCAAGCCTCGACTCAGCTGCTCCCTTTGTAACAAAACAGATACATATAAAAAACATACCACCATGGAGGACTGAGGAAACAAAAACACTGAAGAGGAAATGCAGAGCAGCGGAGAGAAAATGGAGGAAAAACAAATTGACAGTAAATTATCAAATATTTCGTGATCTAGTAAAAACATACAACAGTGCACTTAAACAAGCCCGAAACAACTACTTCTCAAAACTGATTGCCAGTCACAAAAACAATACCAAATTTCTTTTCTCAACCATCGACAAACTACTTAACCCCACTTCCAATAATTATAAGGGCTTCATAAGTAACACTCTGTGAGGAATTTGCAGTCCACTTCGGAAGGAAGACAGAGTCGATTAGATCTAGCATTTTATCAAATCTGAAAACTGCCTCTACTTTTACTGCTTCTGCGACTCTGTCTTTAACTGAGGAAACACTGGACAGTTTTGACCTGGTTGATGCAAGCACATTTGGTGGAATTTTATCCCAAATGAACCCAACAACCTGTCTTTTAGATCCCATCCCCACTTCATTTTTTAAGACATATTGTGGGCATCTTGAAGACGAGCTTTTAAACATCATGAATTGCTCCCTTCAGACAGGGGTCTTCCCTGCTGCTTTTAAAACGGCAGTGGTGAGGCCCCTTCTAAAGAAGACTAATCTGGATCCTGCTATTTTTATTTCTACTGGACTTAAGTGCAGCCTTTGACACAGTAGATCACCCAACTCTTTTATCTAGACTTAAACACCTGGTCGGCCTCTCTGGGACTGTTTTAAAATTGTTTTACTCCTATCTCTCTGACAGAAGTTTTCTGGTAAGTTTGGATACATGCTCATCAGATGTCCACAAAATGAAATACGGAGTGCCTCAAGGCTCAATTTTAGGTCCCATTCTTTTTAACTTATACATGCTCCCACTTGGAGATGTCATCAGGAGACACGGAATCAGTTTTCACAGTTACGCTGATGACACTCAACTTTACATTGCCGTGTCTCCCGATGACACAGGGCCAGTCGATGCCCTTTTTAACTGTATTTTAGACATCAAATCTTGGATGGCAGAGAATTTCTTGCAGCTCAACCAGGACAGGACTGAGGTTTTAGTTATCGGCCCTGAGGCCAAGAGAGAGAAACTTTTATTAAAACTGTCTTCGCTATCTTTTAAACCTGCTGGTTCTGTAAAAAATCTGGGTGTCATTTTTGACTCTGAGCTTAATTTTATACCTCATCTTAAACAAGTAACTAAAACAGGTTTTTACCATTTAAAGAATATAGCCAGAGTCCGCCCATTTCTCTCTCTAGCAAACACAGAGATGTTAATGCATGCTTTTATTTCTAGTAGAATGGACTACTGTAATGCCCTGCTTTCTGGTCTTCCCAAAAAAACTATTTCTCACCTCCAATTATTGCAGAACTCAGCTGCACGAGTCCTGACGAAGACCAGAAAGCGGGACCACATTACACCAGTTTTAAAATCACTGCATTGGCTCCCTGTGTGCTTCAGGGTAGACTTTAAAATTATTTTAACAGTTTTTAAATGTATTAATGGTCTTGGGCCTTCATATTTATCTGATCTACTTTTACCTTATGAACCCTCACGGACCCTCAGGTCCTCTGGCACTGGCCTTTTGATAATTCCCAAGGTGAATACAGTGACACATGGCGAGGCAGCTTTTCAACATTATGGCCCTCGCCTGTGGAACAGCCTGCCAGAGGACCTGAGGGCTGTGGAGAACGTAGAGACTTTTAAATGCAGGCTCAAGACTCACCTTTTTAAACTGGCTTTTACATAATGCTTTTATTTTATCTTAATGCCTTGATTTATACTGTTTATTCCCTGGTTTTGCTTTTATTTCTATATTTATTTATTATTTGTATACTATATTATTATTTCACTATTTTAGTATTTATTTTACTATCTATTTTACCATTTATTTTACTATTTATTTACTATTTTACTATTCTTTATCTTTTAGTAGCTATTTTATTCTTCAATTTTTAGTTTTTACGTGTTATTTTTAACACGCCTATTTTAGATTCCAGTGTTTCCTCAGTGGGGAGCCGTCTGCATCTGGGGCTTTGGCAGGGCCAGGGCCAAGTGGCCCTGGAGCTAGGTGGCCTGTTGGCCCTGATGGGGCCTGCTGCTGCCCCGGGTGCAGGCGACTCTCATTGATGGTGTTTCCTCTTTCTGGTGCTTCTGCTCTCAGCCAATACACACTATTATTTCTTTTACAGTAGTGTGCGTGTGCGTGTGTGTCTGACTGTCTGCGTGTGTATGTCTGTGTGTTCTTAGGAAGTATGCTGTGGGGCAGGGTTTGGGAGGGATGTGGGCCATTGTCTTTTTATTGTTTTTTATTGTTTGTTTTTAAATTGTTAAGCACTTTGTGCTACTTTTGTATGAAAAGTGCTATACAAATAAACTCTGATTGATTGATTGATTGATTGATTGATAGTGCCCACGGTGCTCACTGACTGGCACCGTGGAGCTCGGCTGGCATTTGCCATAGAACACAGGAATTTGCAAGTCCATCACTGGTGCCCTGTGCTTTTCACAGATGAGAGCAGGTTCACCCTGAGCGCATGTGACGGACATGAAAGGGTCTGGAGAAGCCGTGGAGAATGTTATGCTGCCTGTAACATTGTTCAGCATGACCGGTTTGGTGGTGGGTCAGTGATGGTGTGGGGAGGCATATCCATGGAGGGACGCACAGACCTCTACAGGCTGGACAATGGCATTCTGACTGTCATTAGGTATCAGGATGAAATGCTTGGACCCATTGTCAGACCCTACATTGGTGCAGTGGTCCTGGATTCCTTCTGTTGCACAACAATGCCCGGTCTTATGTGGTAAGAGAACTCATGCAGTTCCTGGAGGATGAAGGAACTGACACCATTAGCTGGCCCCCACACTCACCTGACCTGAATCCAATAGAACACCTTTGAAACATTATGTTTTGTTCCATCCAACACCATCAGGTTGCTCCTCAGACTGTCCAGGAGCTCAGTGATGCCCTGGTCCAGTTCTGGGAGGAGATACCCCACACTGAAAAAAGTAAAACTTTGCTGTTGTTCATTTAATGTATAAATTCACATTATATGGGGTCAAAATAAATCATTTTCAGATTTAAACTATATTTTCAGGTTTGTACTTCTGACTGAATAAATATTTTTTTTTATCTCGTTTCAATACGAATTTGCAATTTGACATCAAAATGAAATGACTCATTCGATCAACATGAACGGATCAGGTTTTACTCGTTGTGCGCATGCGTGTTCCGGAAAATGAAACCTAAGGATCTGACGGTAACTGCCGAGTCCATCTTTAGCCTCTGCAGCTCTTGGGTGGAGGGAAACTTTGTTACAGGTAAGAACAAACAAATACATTTTTAGAATGTGAAATTAACCATGATTTTATCATCTCATTCATCTATTAAACCTCCCTTTGGGTCGCCTGCGTCGTCTAGCACGAGCCATGGTATCACCAGACTAACTGTTTTGTTGAACTCGGTTTGCTAGCTTATAGCCCACTACAAATAACAAGCTATAATTTTTCGACAGTGCACGTTCAATCCCTGTTTAAATTACTGGTTAACGTAGCATGCAATTCTGAGTCGTTTCAAATGTTTGTTTGGTAGCGTAAACATGTTATTACTGTGAACGGGAGCCATGAGGGGTGTAGCGGTTTAAAGAGTGACCATGTTAATGAGTGACCTACAGCCGAACGCAGGTTTTTCGCCGTCACACTGCTTGTTGATACCTGGTATGGACATCGCCTCTATAGTTAGTTACCTTTATTAATGAGAAAATGTACTCATCAGCATTTCTTTTTAAATTTAAAATTAAAGAAGGAGGCAGCCGCCAGGTAATTTTCAGCAGCTGTTCTGGCTGCAACGCATTTGGCTGGAAGTCACCATTTATTACGGTCACTCTTTGATCCGAAACACCGGTCAATGCTATATAGTGTGAGCTAGTCGACCGTGAAGTACATGTTTGGACAAGTTGAACAACACGTGGAGTGCCAGCAGGTCCTTGCAAGTAAAACTACGGAGGCAAACACGTTTCTGGGTTATGTGTGTGTGTATGTTTGGGGAGAGAGATTTTGTGAGTGTCAGGAGTGTCAGAGTAAGTTTTGCCTCCTCAGTTTTTTGGTTGAATTTTATAACTTTATACTGTACAAGTGATCCACTTCTCTGTCCACCCTCTCTCTCTCTCTCTGCCCGTTCTAACTCCATCTGGTGAATTTCGGCTTCAGTATATTTGGGTTCATAAAGATATTCCCTTGGCTGAATGCTGAAGTCAATGTATTCATCGTCGCTGTCGTAGTCAGACATGTTGTTGTTAACTTTACGAGCAGTAAACAAAGTGAAACCTGCGCGGCTGCCAGCTGGAGGCAGCGCGGAGTGATATGAAGGGAGAGAAAATAGTGCCAAGTGTTTACGAGGTCTGAGTTTTTCATGGACAACGGTTTTGTAATGCAAATATATCACTTTTTCGAACACATATTGGTTTGAGAAGAAAACGCTTTATTTTCGTGACCCCAGCAAACTTTTTTTTTAAGTATTTTATTTTCCAATTTTCAGTTATATAAAGTGTACAACAAATAAAAGCAGGATAGAACCGAAACCACAAAGAGAAAGAAAAACAAAACAAACCATGGAGCTGCCAAACAAAAGCAAAAAGTCACACATATCAGTCTGCGCAAATGGGCACAATTTATTACTGGACCGTGGACCAGTAAACAGTAATTTTTTACTGGACCGAAACAGTTTTTACTGGACCGAATATTTTATGCACAAATGTACCAAAAGTTGATGTATAATTTAATTTTAATAATTGTTATACAAATCTACTACTTTATTAATTATGTCTCAGATACAACACGACGCCATGGGCGAAGAGAAATTACCGTCGACGAATGGCTGGGAGCAGACTCTGAGTGACCAAAGAGAGCCAGTTCTGGGTCGGGGGATATGTCCAAATTATATGCTGCACCAAGCCATTGAAAAACTTCACACCAAAACTTATGCAGCTGGGGACACGACCAAAGAAGGTGAGATAAGGAGCCCTCTGCACCCTTACATCTGTCACATAGTGGAGAAACTGATGGAAAGATTTTATGTAATTTAAGCTTTGAAAAATGTAAACGATGGATGACCTTGAACTGTATCAACTTGTACCTAACATTGATGGAGCATTTATGAATGCCACTTAGGGCTTCCTTCCATGTGTCTTCAGAAATCTCGAGTTGCAAATCATTTGACCAGATTTCCCTCAGATGCTGCGTGGATACACTGGTGGAGAATAGCCTCACAAATCGGGATATCAGGTGCCTAGAATCAGGAGGACTCAACAGCAGATCGTAGAAAGGACAGCTCGTTGGCATAGTTTCAAATTTTGTAAGTGCGCCTTTAGCATAATGCCTGATTTGAAGGTATCTAAAACGGTGGGAATTCAATAATTTAAATTTAGTTTTCAGCTGGCTGAATGAAGCAAAGTTCTTCTCTATGGAGAGATCTTTCAGGGTCACAAGTCCACTTTGTCTCCAAACTGTGAAGACCTTATCCACCATAGATGGTAAAAACGAATGATTGTGGCAAATAGGAGTATGTACTGACATGTCTGGCAGCTTGTTGGCACTTTTTATCTGATTCAGAATTCTAAGAGAATTTTTCATTACATAATTGTCACCAATCAGTTTATGAGGGGATTCAGTCTTGGAGAAAAGTAATGCACAAAGGGAGGAGCCTTTTACAGCAATGGCTTCAATGTGAAGCCATTGGGGGGAGTTATTAGGTACCTCAGCTGACTGAGCCTGCTGCCAAAACATCAGGGCCCTGGCGTTGGCAGCCCAATAATAATTCTTAAAGATGGGGAGGCCGAATCCTCCTTCCTTCGCAGGTTTCTGCAGATGTGCCTTGGATATTCTAGGCGACTTGTAACCCCAGACAAATGGAAGAATTATTGAATCAAGTTGTTTGAAAAATTTTGAGGTGAGAAAAAGTGGCAGGTTTTGAAACAAATATAAGAACCTAGGGAGAGCCACCATTTTGATTCCATTAATACGCCCTACCATGGATAGTGGCAAGATTCTCCATTTCTCTATATTATTCTTGAGCTTCAGAATCATGTCAGCATAGTTGAGTTTAAATAGATGCTTGGGATTTTGAGATATTTTAAGCCCAAGATATGTAAAATGATCCTTTACAATTGCAAAAGGTGTCAAGAAAATGTTGATCTAAACCACTTGTTAAGGGCATAAATTCACTTTTTCCCCAGTTAATTGTGTACCCAGATAGTTTGCCGAAGCACCTAATTAAGTCCAGTAAATAGGGAATAGAGACAACAGGATCCCCAAGATATAATAACGCATCATCCGCATAAAGCCCTATACGGCTTTCCACACCCCTTATCTTAATACCCTGAATGAAAGGATGACTCCTGATCCGTATTGCAAGGGGCTCCAGAGCCATATCGAATAGAAGAGGTGACAAAGGGTCCCCCTGTCTTACTCCGCGATGTAGCCTGAAGGACCTAGATCTGTCACTGTTGGTGAGGATAGAGGAATTAGGACAGAGATACAGCATCTTAACGCAGTTTATAAAAGCATCCCCAACTCCAAATCTTCTAAGCGATTCAAACATAAAAGGCCATTCTATTTGGTCAAAGGCTTTGGCCGCGTCCAAGGCCAAGATCGCTGCTCTAGGGTTATCTGAATGGTCGGTATATAAGTTGTTTAGTAACCTCCGCACGTTACAGAAAGAAAACCTATCTGGAATAAACCCTGTTTGATCTGGGTGTATGACTGAAGAAATATGCCTCCCCAGACGGTTGGCTAAGACTTTGGTGATGGATTTTTGGTCAAAATTGAGAAGAGCGATGGGCCTATAGCTTCCGGGATCTGTGTTCTCCTTGCCCTTTTTTAAAAGAAGACATATATTTGCTTCATATAGCGATGGTGGAAATGTTTTGTTTACAGTGGAATCCTTTATCAACCTAATCATAAGCAGGGCTAGGAATCTATGGAATGTCTTATAAAATTCGCAGCCAAATCCATCCGGACCGGCTGTCTTGGCCAAGGGAATTGATTTGATTGCCTCAACTAGCTCAGCTTCGGTGAAGTCTGAGTCAAGCTCCAGTCTGGATGACTCATCTAATGTTGGTAAATTGAAGGAGTCAAAAAAATTGTCTCTATCCTCATTGGAGGCAGTAGAGTTAGCTGTATATAACTCTGAACAGGAGAATTTTTGCTAAATCCTAAAGAAATAAATTCATGTTTCAAAGATTTCTGTTCAGAGTTATATACAGCTAACTCTACTGCCTCCAATGAGGACCTCTCATTACTACTTTTAGGGCCTCCCAGAGCGTTGAGTCTGAAACTTCTCCTGTATCATTGATCTCAAGGAACTCCTCAAGCCGAGCAGAGATATAGTCAACAAATACTTGATCTGATAATAACCAAGGATTAAAATGCCAGCAATAGGTGCGTTTTGGTAGGTCAAGCTTTAGTTGTAATGAGACAGGGGAGTGATCCGAAATTAAGACGTTATTCCGCCTTGAGCAACCCTCCAGTTCGTTAGCCTTGGTTCTGAGGGAGGCATTTTCCTTACGGAGCTCAGCGATGGCAGCCTCTACAGCCATTAGACGCGTCCCATGATCCGTGACCGTGACATCTACATCATCGAGCCGGTCCACCAAAGTGCTCTGTACAGACTGTAGAGAAGCGAACCTCTCCTCCAGAAGATCGAATCGGGAGTTGACAGTCCCAAGTATAGTATCTTGTACATTTTTCAATGCTTCTTCCATCTGATGGATGGGTATATGTTCTGGTGCAGGATCGCTGACATTAGCCGTAGCCGCGCCGCTAGCTAGCTTGAGCAAGTTGGGTTTCGGCTTATCTTTCTTCTCAGCTTTCGATTTGTCCGGCATTCCTTGATCACAAAAGGACTTGTGTAGATGTAAAAACAAGATACTAGGTCTATACTCGAGCAGACACAGTTAAAGACGGTAAAATAAGCAGATAAAAGTTGAACAGAGACGAGCTCTGGAAAACACGTCCTACACCATCCACGCTCACTAGCACCCCCACGTGACCCCAGCAAACTTACCGGACTACCTTCGTCTGGACCAAACCGGACCAGATCTCTGCTCACTGGACGCTGTCGGCAATAAGTCTGTGTGAATGAACAACACTGCTGATGGGGATGCCATACAGATTCATGTCAAAAATCCCGAACTATCCCTTTAACATATGCATAACCAGTTTTCATTACATACTGATTGTTCCCAATTTGTACATAGCACATATTAAGTGTGTTGGCTTATTAAAAACAAGAGAATATTGTTTTCTTCCTCAAGGAAATTAGCTGCTCTGAGGCCTGTCCTCATTACTTGTGGTAAGTTCCTTCACAATATCATTAGAACATTTTTAATTCACTGGAGACTTAATTTGGCCCAATAATAGCACTGGCTCAAATGAAATCTGACAAGTTGATTTAGCAGTTTTCCAGGTCTATTCTAAAAACTTAATGTATTGAAGTCTTGTTTTATGTGTGTGATGACTGTGTGTTTACCTAAAACTTTGGAATGTGCCGCTGTCTTTTCCAGGACCCTCGAGATTTTTAATCTCAATTAGTTTTTTTCGTGGTAAATTTAAAAAAAAATGTAAATATAAATCTTATGGCGTTGTTACCCCAGCAACTTAAAAATATCTCTTGTTTTTTCTCTTGTATTTCATGTTTCATCAATTTCCCATGCATGTAGAAATGTAAAGACTGTGACAACTCATTTTCAAGAAGATCTGAACTTCTGAAACACTATAAACTTTATCATCTGCATTATGGGCAGGGCCATCCTTACCCCTGTGTTTATGAGAATTGCCCCTGCACATGTAAGACTTGGAACCTCTACTAACGCACCTAAGCAAATATCATCCTTCTCAACAATCATCACAGAAAGAAAGCTTTTTACAATTCAGGTGCCATATTTGTAAGAGTCAAGAACTTTTTACTGACACAGACTATTTTCAACACATTGGGAAACATTTAAGAAAACACAAAACTGTCAGTTGTATGTACTCTGGTTGCTCATATAAGACCAATATCTAAGATAAGATAAGATAAGATAAGATAGACTTTATTGATCTCACAAAGGAGAAATTTACTGTTACAGGGCTCTTAGGAACAAAAAACAGAGGAGCGTTCCATACTCAGGAGGCTCGAGTTTCACCGCGATCATAGCATATATCATATAATATGATGTTGAAGCGGACATTATTCCAGCTGTATCCTTTACATTCACTTATTAAACACAAAACACTGCAGCTACACAGGCAGACAAGTCCCCTTCTCTCATGCTACAGTCCATCTCAGCTGCTGCCACTGTAATGACTGCGCTTGACTAAGTGTAGATTTTACATGCCGCCTTCACATTAACATGCACAATATGGAGAGGCATCCATACAGATTGTGGATCAATGATGATCTGTTGCACCACTAATTCAGTCTACATGAGGAAAAGTCTTATAGCTTATAACCAGGATATAATAAAAACAGTTAGGAATGACTGTTTATTAGTGCTGAGGCAACGCATCGACGTAGTCGACGTCATCGTAAATACGTCAACGTCTAATTTATGCATCGACACGTTGCTATCAAAACATATATGACGGCTACTCACACACGCGCGCACTCAGAAGACCGGTTAGGATGGAGGAGGCAACAAACCAGCCCGATAAAGAATCTAAACGAGCTCGCCCTCGCTCATCTAAAGCATGGGACTACTTCAAGCGCAGCAGCAAATATAGTAATGTTGTCATTTGCACTCTGTGCAGAATAGAAATGGCTTACCATTCCAGCACGACAGCTATGATGGAGCACTTAAAACGGAGGCATCCCATCGTTTCTCTGGATGATGATGGCCGAAAAAAGTAAGTAACCTTAACAAAATCCATTCCACATTTGTGTTGCAAAACCCTCCCTGCGGAATATAGTCTTGTTGCTATAATTTGCTAATCGCTACGCTGTTTAGCTAACCGAGCTACGTAGTGAATACTAATAGCCACGCTATATCCATGTTGCAAAATATGAGCTAGATAGCTAACAACACACAGTTCAACACATATAGGCTATTTATCCACGTTAAAAGAATTCAAATTTGTTAGCAAATCATACAGAACTGAGGTGGAGATGAGACAAGCTAGCTAGCTTTAAGTCCCACTACCACAGCTGGTGTTTTAATGTGCACTGATCTGTGTATTTTCTAGGACAAAGCAAACAAGTGTAGAGGCTTACATCTTGAAAGGGAAAACGGGTCCATGCACTCCACAACAGGCAGCCGAGCTGTCCCAAAGCATCCTAAAAGTAAGTACATATAAACTATAGCTCACTATCCCTCTCCCATAGCACATTTTAGTTGGAACAGCGGTCTCTAAATTAAATTATTACTATTTAGTTAGTAGTAGTAATAGTAACAGTAGTAGGTCTGCTTTATTGTGTCCTTTGGATTATCTAATAATTCTTACTTAAGTTTCTTGGACTGTAAGCAACCTTTGGTTCTATATCAACGGTGCTCTGTTATTAATAATATTTATCATTATCTTACAGATGACTGTCAAAGACATGAGGCCTGTGGCTATTGTGGAAGGTGAAGGCTTCCATGAAATGATGCATACATTCCACCCAGGCTACACAATTCCCTCTCGGCGCCACTTCACAGATCTGATGGAGAAGAAGTATAAGGCTACTCTTGAGAGTGTGAAGAGCAAAATAAAGAATGTTTCATCAAAAATCACACTCACCACTGATGCCTGGACAAGTATTGCCACCGAGGCTTACTTAGGAGTGACCTGTCACTTTATCACAGAAGGCTGGAAGATGTCCTCATACTGTCTGACCACAATGCCACTAGAGGAGTGCCACACTGCTGAGAACATTGCTCACTGGATAGAAGAGACTGCTGAGAAGTTTGGGTTCTCTCTCTGTGATAATGTCCTGGCTATAGTCCATGATAATGCTGCCAATGTGGTAGCAGCTCTCAGAATCTTGGAGGAAAGGCATGGAGTTGCTTCACACCGATGTGCTGGCCATACTCTCCAGTTGATCGTCAACAACGCCCTGAAGAAAGATCCCAAGATAACCACGGCTCTGGGGGCTTCCAGGAGCCTTGTGGAACACTTCAAGAGGAGTGAGCTGGCCAGCACGAAGCTCAAACAGAAGCAGTGGGGCACAGATGAAAAGAAACTGATACAGGACGTGTCAGTACGATGGAACAGCTCATACTATATGATTCAGCGCCTACTCGAGCAGCGGTGGCCTGTAACCGCCACCCTCTCCGACCCAGAGGTCAAGCCAGAGAGCGAAGCACTATCTGGATCTGAAAGGTGACCAGTGGAGCCTCCTGGAGGAATTGCAGCAAGCCCTTGAGCCCTTTGAGCAAGTGACTGTCTTCCTGAGTGGAGAGGCTTACGCCACCGTCTCCGTCCTACTTCCACTGGTAAAAGGCCTTCAGAAGTCCACACAGACGGCCTTTGAGTCTGCGCCTGTCAACTCCTTCCAAACAGCAGCCGCAGAGGAGATTGCTTCAAGGTTATTATTAGCACTTTTAGTCTCATAACATTATTGTAGTTAGTTAACTGAAATACTGAATATCTTGTTTGAATTCACCTTTCCCAGTTTGCATATTTTAATCAGTATTTTCCCATTATGGATAGAGCTATTGTTTCGATTAGTTTTATCTCTCTTGTAAAGCAGCTTTATTTTGTGTTTAAGGATTTCATTCTGTGTGTGCTAATAAAATCCATGTTTTATTAAAGGTGGGAGAGCGAGACTACTCTCAAGGATGACGGTCAAAATGTGTGCATCATTGCCACAGCCCTTGATCCTAGATTCCGCAAACTAAAGGCCCTGTCCTCAGAGGATATCCTGAAAGTAAAGATCCAACTTCAGAGCCTTGCAATTGAAGCCAAAACATGAGTGAGGGAAGAGCCTCAGCAGGATGACTCCCCCAGAGCCCAGGCAGAAGACCCCAAATAGAGGCCAAAGTCTGTGCTCAGTGTGCTGGACACGTTGCTTGGCTCAGACGAATCAGAGGAGCACAGTAGTGCCGAAAACGGTGATGACCAACAAGAGATTGATGACACTGTCAGGAATGAGATACTTATGTATTTTGGTGAAAAGTCCATCCTGAGGGACAAGAACCCACTCATGTGGTGGAAGGAAAATGAAGCAAAGTTTCCCACACTGGCACTTCTGGCAAAATCCTACCTGGCTATCCCCGCAACATCCACACCTTCTGAACGCCTATTCTCAGCTGCGGGGAACAATGGGCCTCATTCATGAAGCGTTCTTAAGAACAAATCTGTTCTTAGAGCCTTCTAAAGAAGATTTTTGGCATTCACCAACGTGTTCTTAACTGACCTGTTCTTAAAAGTAAGAACAAATTCTAAGAACACTCAGGAGGACTCTTACACACAAAAAATCTGTACTTTTAGAATTTTGTTACCGTCAAAACTGATCCAAAAATTTGAATTTCTTTCTTAAAATGATTCAAATATTACCACAAATTATTTAATTTAAAACTAGATTTATTGAAGTGAATTTTAGTGATCAATGGTTTTATAGTTCAGTGCCAGTTAAACTCAAAATCAGATTTTAGATCTGAAGCTGCACTTGGTCACATTAACGTGTTTGGAGGTCTGTGGGAGGTACAAGCGCAATGACCACTACGATGTCCGCAAAGAAAACTTTTTATCAGAACAAGATCTGTGCGGCTTCTGATTCCAGAAAACTGTTTATGGCGTTCAACTCCTTGCTTTCTCCTCCAGCTGCTCAGCCGTCCACTGAGCTGACTCCAGACATGTTTGCCTCCTTTTTCACTGAAAAGGTGGCTGCAATCAGCAACCAGTTCTCTGAGCCTGACCAGTCCAGTCAGCTCAAACCCACTACTGTCCTCTTGATCCAATACCCACTAGCATCCTGCAGACCATCTTGCCCACAATCAAACCTGCAGTCACACACATTGTCAACTCCTCCCTGGAAGCTGGCATTTTTCCTGCTACTTTTAAACAAGCCCGCGTCACCCCACTGCTCAAAAAGCCTCATCTCAACCCAGCCCAGGATGAAAACTACAGACCAGTCTCACTTCTACCATTCCTGTCAAAAATACTGAAGCGCTCAGTATTTAACCAAGTCTCTGAACATCTGCGGAACAACAACCAACTTGACCCTTTTCAGTCAGGCTTCAGGTGCGACCACTCCACTGAGACTGCACTCCTATCAGTCACAGAATCTCTGCGGCTGGCGAGAGCTGCTGGTCAGTCCTCTGTCCTACTGCTGCTGGACTTATCTGCTGCCTTTGACACCGTGAACCATCAAATCCTCCTCTCCACACTCTCTGAGCTCGGCATCTCAGGTTCTGTCCTGTTGTGGTTCAAGTCCTACTTCACAGGCAGATCCTTCAGAGTAACATGGCGAGGGGAGGTGTCAAGGTCACACGACCTATCAACTGGGGTTCCTCAGGGGTCAGTGCTTGGTCCCTTATTCTTCTCTCTGTACACCACCTCACTTGGTGCAGTGATCCGCTCCCATGGCTTCTCCTACCACTGTTATGCTGACGACACTCAGCTTTTCCTCTCTTTTCCACCTGACGACACAACAGTTTCAGCTCGGATATCAGCATGTCTGGCTGATATCTCCACATAGATGAAGGAACGGCACCTTCAGCTGAATCTGTCTAAGACTGAACTCATGGTCTTTCCAACTTGTCCATCTGTTCAGCCTCAGATCAGTGTCCAACTCCACTCGAGCCTACTTGTGCCCACAAACTCAGCCAGAAACCTGGGTGTCATGATTGATGACCAGCTGACCTTTAAGGTTCACGTGGCCTCAGTTTCTCGAGCTTGTTGTTATGCCCTCTACAACATCAGGAAGATCAGACCCTTCCTGACCCAACAGGCCACACAACTTCTGGTTCAGGCTCTTGTGATGTCACGCATTGACTACTGCAACTCTCTTCTGGCAGGTCTCCCTGCATGTACAGTCAAACCTCTACAGATGATCCAGAATGCAGCAGCACATCTGGTCTTCAACCAGCCCAAAAGAGCTCATGTCACTCCCCTGTTCATCTCTCTTCACTGGCTTCCAGTTGCAGCCAGAATCAAATTCAAAACTCTCCTCCTGGCTTACAAAACATTTACAAGAACGGCCCCAGCCTACCTGGATTCCCTGATCCAGGTCTACTCCCCTTCACGCCCACTTCGCTCTGCATGTGAGAGACGCCTGGTGCTTCCAGCCCAGCACGGCTCGATATCTCTTGCCAGACTCTTTTCCTCTGTTGTTCCCAAATGGTGGAACAATCTACCAAACTCTGTGCATTCTGCTGAGTCCCTTTCTACTTTTAAGAGACAATTGAAGACTCAATTGTTCAGAGAACACCTAGGCACTTAATCTGACTCCACCTTAGGGGTAGAATAAGTCAGGTGGTCCAAAACCCAGCACTTATTTAGCACTGACAAAGATAAAAAAAAGGGGGGGGGGGGTTTGGCAATTCTTCTTTAACTTGATGGCAACACCTTTGACCAATCACACTTGAAGCATTTTTTGCACTTACTACAGGTTTTTCCTTATGTCTGAATTCTTGCTTGTGTTGTACGTCGCTTTGGACAAAAGCGTCTGCTAAATGAAATTGTAGAATTGTAGATGTGCACACGCGATGACCACCGCCACGTGCACGCGCAATAACTATTGCAATGTAAGCGTAATATCCACCACACTGACCGCCGCCACGTGCACACGCCCCGGTGTGCACGTGCACGCTGACCGGGGAGACAAGGCGGACATGGCCTGGGCAGTTTTACCTGTCACTGCAGCAGAGGCAGAGGGTGTTTTATTACGACAGACACCCTTTCTGAGTATAAAAGTTTAGCTGTCTCAGGTCAGACTTTATTGACTGTTTGAAGCTCTGTCATCTGCAGAAATGACCATCACTCTGGTGGGCGGAGTTTCACCTGCACTCCAGTACTCATGTGTCTCAAACACTCTCTTGCTGCTGCCTTAAAAGGAAGTTTAGAGGGTGTACCTTTTATATTTACAAGTCAATACAATGTAAATGTCATGTTAATGAGAGGGGAGGGTGTTCGTAGAGACTGTTCTTGAATCCGGCGCATCTCCGTCCTAAGAACAGATTTGGCTTGTCAAGAACGCTTCGTGAATCCAACGTACTTTTCTCTTGGGAGTTCTTAAAGCCGTTCTTTCGAACGCTTTTCTATGAACGCGTTCATGAATGAGGCCCATTGTGACCAAAAAAGAGCAAGTCTGTCCTCCAAGCATGTAGACGTGCTCACATTCCTCCACTCTAATGCATAGGCTGGAGAAGAGAGTAGAGATGATGGACAGAGTTAGTCCAGAGATAAGAGGGAGGGGAGAGCATTGAGGCAGGAGGAGAGAAACGGAGAAAAGTGTGGTGATTTGTTGTTCTGTTTTGAAAGTTATTTCAATTAAAAAATAACAGAATTGTTGGCTTACATTTTGGTATAGGCCTATTTTTCATCAGAAATATTTGATGTTTTTGTTGTGCATTTATCTGATGTTTGTTACAGTCTGTGAGAACTTGAGGTTTTTGATATTTGATTCATTTTGCACAGTGCTTTTGTGTTTCATTTTCCCATAGCCAATATTTTTTTTATTTTTAAATTTAGTGTAAATGAGAATTAATTTTTATATATATTTGATTCTATATAGAATTGTTGTGCATAAGCCTTTATTTATATTGTAAGATTACAAAATTTAATAAAATATTTGAATTTTTTTTATATTTATTTGGGGAACATTTGGGTGGAAATAAGCTATTATTAATCGAGAAATTGAAAAATAATCGTTAGCTTAATCGTGAAATTAGTCGATAGATTAATCGAAAAAATAATCGCTAGATTAATCGATTAAAAAATAATCGTTTAGTAGAGCTCTACTGTTTATACATTTCTGAGAATTTATTTTTATGGGAAAAACAATAGTTTAAGTTATTATTACTTTTTTTTCCTTTTCAGGTTTGAATGTCATACCATCTCAAAAATATAACATTGAACCAGGGCCATAATATACATGTTGATGTCTAAATTTTTTGCTTTGCATCAATTTCATTGATGATGTCCTTATTTTCAGGTGGTCAGCTGTGATTGTAGCTGTAAAAAATATACGTTTTCAAGCTTCATCTTGAATGCGCTTCTATTTTTGTTTTATAGATCAATGCTGAGTTTATGAGAATAACAACAGTCCCCTTGGAGACTAAGTTATTGGCACAGTTAGACAAGCACTCTGCCAAACTATTGGAGGTCATCAGGCGGAAGGGGGGAACCGTAAGACAGAAGACGTCTGGTATCTTACAGTTTTTGGATGAGGTATCTATGAAGGGGTTTCTTGTCAGTAGGATCCATGCTGAATATTTATTTTGTTTTGTTTGTGGTTGTATTTAAAAATATTTTTTCTGAATCAGACTTTGGACATCAACACAAGAAGAGAGTGTATCCTCACATCTCTGATGATCTACCTGGGGGAACCTGTTGAGCACCTGATCAAAGAATATCAGGTAAGGGCATCTCACTCACATATAGGGAAGAGGCTTTAACATGGAGTGCAAAAAGTTTTTTATACAGTGTGTTTAGGTTTCATTAAAAATGGCTGCTGCGCATGTATACACATGAATATATATAAGGTCTTTGATCTCTCAAGCCTCAGCGTGACAGTCATACTCAGTTTATGAGACTTGCACATAATGCAAAAATGAACGATTTGGACAGGTAAACATATGAAAGTACCATAAATGGGCTATGACTGTAGAGGTGATATTTGTGATTTGAATAAATCATATTGTCATGGCTTGAACTCTAAGAACAAAAAGAACTCAAATAAGCAGATGAAGCAAGTCTTTGAGGCTAAAGGCAAGGTTTATTAACAGCCCAAGATCTGGTACACAAAAGCAGGCAGAGTCAGGCAAAGGTATCAAAAAACACCAGGCAAATGGAAAGATCTAAAAATAAAAAACACATTGTTAGCAAACTATGGTTATCGAGGAAGCACTGCACAGTGACACAAAGGAACTAAAATCTGGCAGCAAGACAAGGGAAGACATAAGGGTTAAGGAAATGAGGTGATTGGGAATGAGGAGACAGCTGGGGAAGCACAATCAGGGATCAGGTGTGGCAATGCCAGACAGGAAACAAAACCTGCAGAAATAAGAAGAGGCGTGTGAATTTTCAAAATAAAACATAACGCTTTGACAAGACATGAAACAAGAACAAAAGGGGGAACTTGGCTAAAGAAAAAGCAGGATCATGACATGAATTAAAATACCTTGAGATGAAAGGCAAAAAGTTGCATACATTTTTACCTCCTCCAAGGAGGTTATGTTTTCAGGAGATGTCTGTCTGTCTGTCTGTCTGTGAACAAAATAACTCAAAAAGTTATGGATGGATTTGGATGAAATTTTCAGGAAATGTTCAGCATGGGAAAAGGAAAAACTGATTCGATTCTGGTGTTGATCCAGATGACCGTCTGGATCCGCCATGACGAAAAATGTGATTTTGGTGAATAACTACACTGTAAAAAAAAAAAAAATCTTAAAAAAACGGTAATTTTCCGGCAGTTGGGGTGCCAAAAAAAAAGTGAAATAACAGAAAATTACTTTCTCATAAAAACACAGTTTTTTTCCATAATTAAAATACAGTTAGTAGTTGTAATTTTAACAAGATTTTGCCTTATTTTCAGTTTTTTTAAACGTTTAATTAGAAACATTTTCACATTTTAAAACAATTAAATTACCTAGAAATATGGTAAGTAAATGTTGTATTATGAATAATAATGCTTAAATTTACAGAAATGTACTGTTATTAGTTGGTTTTAATGACATTATTTTACGGAAAGAGGTTGTATAATAATTTGTGTTTGTGGTTGTATTTAAAAATATTTTTTCTGAATCAGACTTTGGACATCAACACAAGAAGAGAGTGTATCCTCACATCTCTGATGAGCTACCTGGGGGAACCTGTTGAGCACCTGATCAAAGAATATCAGGTAAGGGCATCTCACTCACATATAGGGAAGAGGCTTTAACATGGAGTGCAAAAAGTTTTTTATACAGTGTGTTTAGGTTTCATTAAAAATGGCTGCTGCTGCTTAAATTTACAGAAATGTACTGTTATTAGTTGGTTTTAATGACATTATTTTACGGAAAGAGGTTGTATAATAATTTGTGTTTGATGTAATATAACAGTATATAACACACAAAATAATGTGATTCATCTTTCAAAACATGTCAAAAAACTGTTGAAAAACTAGATATTGGGTTTAAAATTGCAACAATTTACTGTTAATTTTAGATCACATCAAATGCATATTTAGTTATTTTACATTGTTTTTAAGATTTAATTACAAACATTTTACGTTTTAAAACAATGAAATTACCCATAAAGATGGCAAATTAACATTGCAATATGAATAATAATGCTTAAATTTACAGAAATGTGCTCTTATTAGTTGTTTTTAATGGCATTATTTTATGTAAAAAGGCTGTATATTACTTTATATTAGATGTAATATAACCGTATACGACACAATAATTTGATTAATCTTTCAAAACATGTCAAAACACTTAACTACATATTGGATGTACAATTGCAACAATTTACTGTTTATTGCAAGTTTAGTTTTTAGTTTTCTTTTACATAGATTTGCTGAATATTTAAAGGGCTTTCAACTTAAAAAATGTTCTCACCTAATAACACCGGAATTATTTTTATTTTAAATGGTTTAAACCCTTTTTTGGCCAGTGGGAAAAGGGGCTTAAATGAATTGTTGTGTTTGAATGAGACAAAGCTGAACAAGAACAGCTACAATTTCCCATTCTCAGTATTTTTATTCAACTGTAACAGGTAGCCATTATTACAGCAATATTCAAAAATCGATTAAATTAAAATGACTGGCTCTGAAACAAACAAAAATAAAATTCAACTGAATTGGAAATGAAAAAAAAAAGCATTAAAAAAAAGAGCTGAGTTACCAATTCCCAGTATTATTTCTATCCAAGGCATTCCTAACTTGGTCAAGTAACCATACATCCAAAACATTGATGAGAAACTTTGTCAAACCTCACTGGAAATGAATCCATACTCTATCCAAGGCATCCATAACTTGGTCAAGTCACTGTACATCCACAACATGGATTACAAACCTACAGTAAACCTCTCTGGAAATGAATACATATTCTATTTAAGTCATCCATAACCTGGTCAAGTAACCATACATCCAAAACATTAATGACAAAGCTACATAACAAATAGCTTACATGAAACCTCACTGGATATTAATCCATAACAGTCTGTAACTTGGACAAAGTATCCATAACTAGAGAGCACTTCTTTTTCCCTCCACTCATAGTCTGCAATTTTGGTGATCAGTGTGAGAACCTTTGGACTGACTGCAAGTTGTTTTTTGGTGGCGTTCCGCTCCACTTTTGATCCCTTATCTGGATTTATCTTGAAGAGGCACCTGTCAAATGAAAAAACAACTACTTTAGAAACTGTGGACTGTACTGTAATGTAATGTTTTCATACATTTGCAAAAAGGTTACACAACAGTATAGACAGAGCTTGCATGTTAAAGAGCATTTGGACATACAGGGAACAGTAGACCAGTGATGTAATGAAAAGATTATCATGTGAGTACTGTGTATGTGTATTGTGAATGAATGCATATGAATGTTCGAAGGTGGTCGGAGGGGCCATTTGGCGCGAAATGGCAGCCACGCTTCCCTCAGTCTGCCCCAGGGGAGCTGTGGCTACAAACGTAGCTTACCACCACTGGTAAGAAGTGCTGCATGTACACACAAACACACACGCGGGGCGTCGCGTCAGAGCGGTGAAGTGAAACAATAACCTGAAGATCACCTGAGCTGATGTGGACTGTGAGTAAGAGCAATAAAACTTCAAGAATAAAAATGCTTTATATTCACCAAGAACCATAGAAGGAGAGTTAACTATGATAATAGATGTAGATGCCTACAGCTGCTTCATCCTTCTCACTTCAGGTAGTAATCTAATATTTTTGAGATATGACCAGCTTTATTTTGAATAAAATGTAATAATAGAATTGTGTTTCTGGAGAGGGAAAACAACAATGTAAATCAAACCATACTGTGGATTAGTGAACTGTCCCACCCTTAGTGAACATGGAAGCGAATCATCTTCCCAAACTGAAGCCATTCTCTGGTTTCTTCAGGATTCAGTCAGGATGTTTCATGAACTGGTAGCATCAGTATGCTACGTTAGTGACTTTGGAGCTTCATGCAACTTTCAGGTCAGTTCTGAACGTTTTATCATTAAGATTAAAAAAAGTGCACTGAAATCGCATTATTAGGCCTCTGTATTGTTAATGAGGGCAGAGGTGGGCTGCAAAAAAATTTGAGATTTTGAAGTGGGCCCTGAGTTGCCAAAGTTTGGGAACCCTGTACTAATCATTTCAGCACTTGAGCAGTGCTCAGTTTTACAGTATGTGCATTATACAGTACAGACTAAAAGTTTGGAAACACCTGATAATTTTCTACATTTTTCTTTATAAATCATTGGGCGTTTGGATCAGAAAATTAGCTTAAATATTTCATATAGTAGAGGGACATAGTGATATTTGAGAAGTGAAATAAAGATTATAGGATTTACAGAAAGTGAGTAAAAATTACTCAAACAAAAACAGGCACGTTCATAAATATGGGCATCCATTTTGTTTTATTAATTTAACACAAATTTGTTTGCAGTGACAGAGGTCAAACTTTTCCTGGAGGTCTTGAGCAGGTTTACAAACAAATGTAGCACAATTTACACATTTTTTTTTACTCTTTTCATGAGAATCCAGCCACATTCAGTTATCATTGCTGTGAATGAGAGATGGAGGTTTTTGCCCAAAATCTCACAATTCAGGCCCCTGTTCATCCTCTTTTTACAACAGATCGGTTGTCCTGTCCCCTCTGCAGAAAAGTAGCCCCAAATTATGATGTTTTCACCACCATGATTTAAAGTAGAGATGATGTTTCCGGGATGTCACTCATCACTTTTTTCTCTCTAAACACAGAGAGTGGACTTTACACCCAAAAGTATTATTTTGGTTCATCTGACCACTTGACATTTTCCCAGTTCTCCTCTGGATCATCTTCATGCGATCAGATCAGACCAAAATAAAACTTTTGGGTGTAAACTCCACTCTCTATGTTTGGAGAGAAAAAAGTGATCGGTGACATCTCAGGGAATCATCTCTACTTTAAATCATGGCGGTGAAAACATCATAATCTGGGGCTACTTTTCTGCAGAGGGGAAAGGACAGCTGATCCGTAGTAAAAAGAGGATGAACAGGGGCCTGAATTGTGAGATTTTGGGCAAAAACCTCCATCTCTCATTCACAGCAATGATAACTGAATGTGGCTGGATTCTCATAAAAAGAGTAAAAAAAAAAAGTGTAAATTCTTCTACATTTGTTTGTAAACCTGCTCAAGACCTCCAGGAAAAGTCTGACCTCTGTCACTGCAAACAAATTTGTGCTAAATTAATAAAACAAAATGGGTGCCCATATTTATGCACATGCCTATTTTTGTTTGAGTAATTTTTACTCACTTTCTGTAAATCCTATAAACTTTATTTCACTTCTCAAATATCACTGTGTCCCTCTACTATATGATATATTTAAGCTAATTTTCTGATCCAAACGCCCAATGATTTATAAAGAAAAATGTAGAAAATAATCAGGTGTTTCCAAACTTTTAGTCTGTACTGTATATCTTATTTTGATGTATTAAATTGACTAGTGGTGTCTTACCTCTGTAAGAACTCCAAAGTTGATGCTTGGGCTGCTGGGTAAGATATGTTCATACAGTAGTACAAACCAAACATCAGCAAAAGAGCATCACTGAAGATTCTGATGTGGCCATTCACAATGGTCTGGTCAACAGACAGCATGAAATTCTCCGCTGCCAAAGTCGAGTTTCCTGTTGTGTACAGGGACAAGAGAAGGACAAAAGAAAATTAAAATTAAATGATCATGTTACTACTGAGTCCAGTATAACAATAACAATCAAAGTAATAGTAGTAATAGTTTTCTGTGTTTTGGTTTTAATATATTGTGGTGGAGAAAGAAAAATATTCATACCACACACAACAATACATGGTGTACTTGGAAGTCCAGCACAGTCTACTTCAGAGGGCAGGGTTGTTTGATCCACTTTGTAGAACATCTGTTCTTCTTCTTCATTGAAGTACTTGAGGAGCAGTGGAAGAACCACTGCAACATTCACATCTGCAACATTTTTGCTTGATGTTTCCATTTCCCTGAAGATGGTCTCCATCTTCCCTGTCTTGTCACCTGATTTAAGAAATGAAATAAGTAGATGACCGCCGATGATGGCGGTAAACATGACATTTAAAAGCATTGTAATTTCCGAACTGAAACTTACAAGTTTCCATACAACATGCATACTGATAATGTGGCTCATTTTTATGAAGCCCTTGATGCATCACATACCCTTTTAGGGTATTCACTGAAGCACCACAACTACGACAGGTGTAATCTTTTGACATCCTTAACTGCAGTGCAATACTCACCTTTTCAGTTTACTCCATGAAATCAACTCGCACCACTTATCTGCAGAGAGAAAGAAAAAAAAACAAAAAAAATGTATGAATCATGAAATTTGCCAAAATCAAAATAAATGCTATTGGTTGTGAAATAGTTGACCTAAACTGTGTTTGCCAATCTCCCCTCAATTAACTAAAAGATGATCGTTAGCTTATCCTTTACATGTTTTTGAGTATTGTTTTGAATTTCATGTTGACCGGTGACTAGTGTTGCACCAAAATGAAGATTTCGAAAACCTTGAAAAAGGCAAAAGGAACATCAAAATATTTGTTTTAAGAAAGAGTAACTGGTTGAAATAAACCATTACCAAATCTCAGTATCATTTATAAAATATTTGTTCTCTCTTCTTTGGAAGAAAATACACTTAAAATGGCTCACTAGCGACACCTGCAAGTGGAGAAGGAGCAGTTTGCGTGAAAAGAAAGGAGCAGGTGGGGGCTAGAGGAGGACAGGGGCTTCTGACTCAATGCATTTTTTTTCAAGTTTATCTATGATTTAGTGCCAAAGGAACCAATGGATAACCAGAATACAAGATTGACATCAGGTTGGTGCGGTGACAGTTCCCAAATTTCACCTTTACTTTTATACAACTGTACTGACCCTTTGCTAAGCCCCGCCCCCCTTGCTTACTGTTACTATGTCTGTAAAGCTTTCATTCCCAGCTATGCTCCGAGCATAAGAAATATGTAGCTTTCAGCAATATTGGCATTAGTTTCAAAGGAAATATCAGCAAGTTTCTGGATAAACTATTCAGAGATGTCAGAGAAAAGCAGTCACAAAGATCATCCATAGTTTTCACTGATGTGACCCACACAGATGGAGGGTAAAACATCGGTTCAAGCTTTAAAAGTACAGCTGTCATTTGGGAGATGAAGGCAGGGTTTTCCCCATCACTATAACACTTGCTCAATAAAAAAATAACCCAGCTTGAGCAAGGATGTTTTTTTTTCACATCCTATATTGCTGCCCCAACAACAATATCCTGCTACAAACAAATGTAGGGCTGCAGCTAACGACTATTTTCATTATAGATTAATCTGTAGATTATTTAAATGATAAATCTATTAGCTGTTTGGTCAATAAAATGTTAAAAAATGTTAAAAAATATCAGTGTTTCTCAAACCACAAGATGACGTCCTTAAATCTCTTGTTATGTCCACAAACCAAAGACATATTCAGTTTATTGTCATAAAGGAGCCATAACAATATCACAACCCTTCTACATAAAAGCCAATTGAAAAAGCCTAGAAAAATGCAGAGTAATATTGAAACTACAAAATAATAAAGAAATAAATACATAAAAAATAAATAAATAATGCATCAAAATCAGTTTTGTTTTGTTTTGAGGGGACATAAGTGTCCCTAAGGGTATGCATTTTTTGCCCACAGTGTATTATTAACGTTAGAAAAATTTCAAAACCAAATTTTGACAAGTTACATAAAATTAAGCTTCCTAATCGAGCCAAAAATCATGCCATTTCAAGTCATACAGTGAAAGTTGTGGACAAAAAACTAGTGAAAATGTATAAGAGGGTTAATAATTGATTATTGTTCATTGTTGCACCTCTAAACAAATGTTCGTCTTTCTCTCCGCCTGAGTCAGTTCACAAAAGCAAACATAATGACTCACTACTAACAGACGCCGACACCGCCGGCCATGCTTTTGTCATCTTAGTTAGCTAACATTTCAATTGACGACATGCCAGCGGATTCAGTGCCTTTTGCCGACTGAGTAAACTCAGAGGCATGGTGATAAATAAAGCTAATGTGACTCAGCTTCAGTTTGATACTTGTCTTCTACCTTTCTCATTCCTCCAGCCTCGACATTAGCTGCTGTCTCCTCGAACTGGAAACTGGAACCGCTGCACGATGGTTTTTGAAATTGTTAAGCGTCACGTCAAAACAGCCAATGGCATGTCGTCTTCTTCTTCTCGAACAGTTTCTGTCGACCAACCCAAACGGGAACCGCGCTTTTCACAGCACCATATGGTGTTGTTGTCATCACGTTGTTCCAGTTCGGGTCTGTGCCTGGGGGGTATTCCACAAAGCTGGCTTAGGTCTAAGCCTGGCTTATTTCGGTTAGCTTCGCTAACTTTAGTGAGAGTTTAGTTCCACCAACAAGGCTTAGGGCTAGCCTGGCTTGGTAACCATGGTAACTCAGCCAGAGCGACAAGCCTGGTCCGGGGCAGGCTAACAGTCAAGCTTACTTTAGCTCCATGTCAGAGAAGGCTCTGACGAGCTTCAGAAAGACACCTGTGAACCGCATGTTACACATTAAATTCATCTTGATCTGTAATCAATGATGTTCTTGTTCGGTGACATACATTGAGACCTTTTTTAAATTTTCTTATTTAAATAACGCCGGAATAACCGTGAATCAAACTATATCATATTACACTACACATTTTGTCACAGTGCACAACTGTGGATCAGTGGTTAAAGTGTAGTTAAGTAGATTAAATGTGGTTTCACTTTTCATTGCGCCATGGGTTCGAATCCACCAGCGGTAAATACTTGGAAATATCTGATTTTCTTTCCTCTTTCACCCTCAAAGTGCAGTCAACACGTAACAGGAACAGGCACAGATTGTCTTAAAATAAGCAGAACACAACAGCCACAGTTTTCCATAAAGAATACCTTCCTTTTACCAGCGGTCCAATCTTAACCTGGCAATAGCCAGATTAATAATTGTGTAGTACTTGATAGTACTCCACAATATCAATCTGGGACCACTCCATGTAAATCCGTTTGGAGGAAAGAGGCACGAATTGGACAATGCAACAGTATGTCCCGCCTCTGACAGGTTTGTTTTTAGCCAATCGCGGGATCTTCACAACGAGCGGAGCCAATTGGTAGATTAAACACTTACCAAAACCCGTAGGTAAAAAAGCACAAACATCCTTACCATCCAGAAATGCGCAAAGCGCCTCTCGTTGTTCTTCCTTCAAAGAAGCGATAGGAGATTCAGCTAAAACTGACTTAATAGCAGCATCTACACGATCGTTGTCCTCCGTTGCCATGTTTGTTGGGTTTTGAAAAGCTTTATTTCATCAAGATTGATCTCCTCTGGGCTACAGTAGTGTGACAAACTTCAGGGTGAGGAAAAAAAAGTCATCAACCACTGCAGTTGTGGGTTATCCCTAATCGGTGTCAAAAACTTGCCCTCTGAAAATTAAATTTTCAGACGTGTGTGTGTGTGTACACTCAGACTAAGTGCTTCATTAAAAAGAAAATAAACACGCATTTAAACGGTCAGCAATGCTTTGCCAGGCAGCGTCTCGAGCTTTATTTATCGCAACCGTGTTGCCTTTTCTTGTGATAATCTCCCTGTAGTCCTCGTACAACTCCATGAGAAGTTTCTGCTCTGCCGAAGAGAAAGTCTCCGCTCTGTTTTTGGACATAATATCATCATTTCGACGATCGACACGTCTGGGCTTTTTATCTCCCCCGGACGCGCGCTCAGCCTGGCTTGGATCAGCCTGGCTTGAATAAGCGTCTCTGAAAAACAGCCGAGCTTTGTTCGTGGAACTACTTGCAGCTGAGATCAAAGTTGCCGCTTGTTCAAGCCACGCTTACCGGCATAAGCCCAGCCTGTTTTAGCCAGCTTCGTGGAATACCCCCCTGGTCTGTGCCGAGAGACTTTTTTCTTTCTTTTTTTTTGTACGTGTGTGTTTGTGCAGGGAGACTTTGCAGCAGTAGAATTTCTCCTGATTACACGTGTTTTGTTCAGACATGCTGTGAAATAATTCTGAAATAGTTCTGAAGCAGCAGCTGCAATAAAGTAGCAGCATATTTATCAGTGAAATGCTTTATTGAAAGCATTTAATTGCAGCTCACTTGGTAGTGCTGATGCCCCAAAAGCAGAGGCAGCAGCCCTAAGTTCAAGTCCAACGCTTTGCTTTGCATATTATTCACCCTCTCATGCGTTCCCCTTTCCGGATGTCTCTTTAGATGTCCTTTCAAAATAAATGTTAATATAATATTAATAAATGTTACCATCGAGGAAATTACAGTAATTGTAGTTATTTTCAATGAAAACATTAGTCAATTAACAAAGAAATTATAGTAAAATTGCAAATGTTTACTATTAATTTCTCAGTAATTTTAAGTGATTTTTTCCTTTTTTGTTAGAGTTTTAAAGTTGAATTTTACAGTTTATTCCCTTAAATAGCAGACAAATATTTGTGAAATCAGGATACATTTGTGAACATAATTTAACAATAAATATATGTATATCTAATGGATTTTTTTGTAAAAGAACAGAAATATTGTGTGTTTTCACAGTTACAGTGATTTCATGTTATTTTACATTTGACATGTAAAATCACAGTCTATTTTTGTAAATTAAATGGTATTTTAAAAATACAGGAAAAATCTGTAAAATAAACAGTAAACTTCTGTTATATTACAATTTATTTTTTTTTACAGTTTACTGAACTAAAATAGATATCTTTATGAATCCATTTACTAGTGGTATGCTTTCATGGTTAAGGAATCTAAATATTTACATGAAATAAAGGTAGGACTAATATTTATGGTGAAAATCACAATATGGGTGAGGACTGTGGTGCTGGCGGAGGTCTGCGCTCTCCGAGTGCTTTTCTAGTTAGTGCTGCAACTTTTGTGAAGGTGAAGAATGAATCTCGTACCACCATTTGCTCTATGGTGCACAAGATAAAATAATTGGGCTTGGGTCATTTGACTGATCACTATGAATACAGTGGATACCACATTCCTTTAAAGTAAAATCTTGGTATAAAAGTGACCACTGTAGCCATAGATATAATGGGAACACATTAGAATCTTTAAATGTATTTTTTTTTCACAGGATGTTCCAGAAAATGAGGCTGAAGAGATGCAGCAAACTGCCATGGCCATCTTGATCACAGGAAGGGAGGGTCCTCTCCACCCAGCCAGACATCAAGATCATCATTGAAGGAACAGAGGTTCTCAATGGTTTGCCCTCAGTTGCAGCAGCTTTTACCATGATCTTCGGGCTCACGTACACACTTAATCTGAAGTATCCAAAGAAATTGGAATCCACCTTTGAGTTTGTGCAAAAAGTCTTGATGGATCTTGATTGCAAAAAAATGAGCCCGAAAGTTAACAAACTGTGCAGCCAGCTGTACAGATCAGAGTAGGCAGAGTTTAGTTGCACTGACTCAGTACATTTGTTTTGTTTCTACTGGTGGTTTAATTATGTGTAGATTTATTTCCAGTTGACAATTCAGGCAGTTCAATATACGAGGGGTTGATGTGGGAGGTTCCAGTCACATTACTGCATGTTCATTGCAATTGTAAGTGCTTTAACCCAGCTTAAGATAATACCCTCAGGTTGAAGTCTATTTAGTGTTATTTAAAAATGTTGGAGGAAATGTGCTGAGCTGACACAAAGATTTCAGATCCTTTAGAAAAAGCAGATTTTCAGTTTTCACTGAAGGACTGAATTTGCAGTGTAATATTTACAGATATGTCTGCAAAGGTTCAGTGATTACCATTGACTGCACCATGCTTTGCAGCTCAAAACACAGAATGAAGTTGTGCTGACTCACTTGATTCCCCCATTAGTGTGTTGACTTTTGTTTCTACACCAACACTTTTGAGAGTTTTGTTTGAGGAAAAGAAAAAAAACATTAACACAAATGCATGTTCACTGCAGTATTCAGTATTTGTAGATGGTTTTGTCAAAGTTGTTTACCAACCATGCCAGGGCAGAGTGGCTACTTGGTTTTAAAATACTTTTAGTCAACAAATCCTTTAAAAAACTAATTGAATTTGTATTGCAGTAGTAACAATTCTACTGTACTTGCTCAGTTCACCAGAGTGAATATGTTTTCATGTTTGCATGTTTCACAGCTGCAAAATGTTCAAAACAATGGACCAATAAATACATTTGTTGTAAAATAATTTGATGGTTTTCTTTATTTTTTCAAAAATGTTTTAAGCATTTTTGAAAATTAGTTTCTGCATATTTTATACTGTAAAACGTGTATATTTATTAATTTAGGGTAATTTAATAGAATTTGTTTGCTTTAATGTTTATTTACATTCAAATGTAACTAATCATTTTAGGTTATGCTGAACAGAATATTTACATTAAATCAATGAATACAATATTAGTTTTTAATTTAGATCAACTCAAAATAATTAGTTTGCCTCACTGTTGGATTAAAAGAAATTAAATGAAACTGAACATGTTATTTTACATTGAGTCACTCAAAAAATATTAGATGTGAATGATTACCTCATTTTTTTAAAGTTCAACCAACGTTTTTGTTTTTCAGTGCGGGACACCATCTGTCGTCTCATTCAGAGCTTGTCCCGGCACCGTCAGTCATGCATACAAGCACATGGAGGCCATACAAACTACTGAATACCATTTTGAGTTGCTGCCAAGGAATTTCAGCAAGATGGACGAGCCTGCCACATCAGTTTTTCACTTTGATTTTGGGGTGTCTTGAATTTAGCCCTCCTGGGGGGTTGATCATTTTCATTCCCATCAAACAATGTGGCACTTTTCATTCCTAACACATTATCCAGTCCATATCAATGCTATCCAGTTTGTTTTTTATATATATACATATATACACATGCATCCATGACCTTTTATATCACCCGTTTTACAGGCATCTGCTTTCTTTCTGTTGGCTGAGCAGGTCTGTTTTAGTTTAAATAGGCTTAATTATTTAAGAGAACATGATTTGGATGCAGATATTTAGGCTATGTGTGGCTAAAACAACTGCACAGTCAAATGAAATAACTTAATATTCTACCATTCAGACAGTTTTTCCCTGTAATATTATTACGATTACAAAGGACTACATTTAAACTTACGCATTGACCCGGGCAGCAATGTTCTCCACGCCGTCTCCCTCTCTTTTGCAGCTGCAGCAGTGTTGCACTTCTTTCGAAAAACGTGTTCAAACTCGCCATATGAGCACGTTAAAAATTTCCAGCTCAAATATGCAGCGTTTCGCTTCCCCGTTGCCATGGTGACTTGTCGAATCGGGGCTCCATTGATGCTGTCTTTTCAGAGTTGCGGTGCACGCGTTTAACTCCGAGTGAAACTACTCCGAGTTGATTAAACCAACTCAAATCAGCCGGTGTGAAACCAAAAACTCAGAGTTTTCTATCTCAGAGTAGATCAACTCAGATTTGAGGATTAAACTCACAGTTTCTTGAACCTGCTTCGTGAAACAGGCCCCAGGTCAGCTATTTTGTGCCCTTACAACCCACATGTTGAATTCTTGTCCTTTTTGGCATATTAAACCTTAGGGAAAAAATAAACAAGAAAAGGCTGTTTTGTGTATGAACTATAACCACTAAAAGCAAAAAAAAAAAAAAAAAAAAAAATTAAAAAAACCACTTGAATAGTTCTTGGAGTATCAAAGGAAACTCAACTGTGTTACAGATAACTTTTTGTGGTGGTCTTGTTTTTCAATTGTTATCTTGTGTATCATCTTTATTCATGTGGCATCTTTCATACAGACAAACAATCATAGAAAGATTAACAGCAGCAGCAACACCAATACAAGACAACGTTGAAAGTAGATAAATAATAGTGAATAAAATAAACACCAAGGAGAAAATTATTCAAGAATCAAAGATTAGATTTTAAAAGCTATAAATATGTTTTGCAGTCCTTTAGAGGATCTCCCAAGGGTGGGAGTCAGAGTTTAATGTCTGGATACCTGCTAATCTTTAACACTGCATTTGGGAATTCTTGGCCTTAAGGCTCAAAGCATATTTAAAACACAATCCACTCACCAAACAGAGCAGTTTGGTGAGTATGTTTTACGAGCACACATGTATGCTATCCACAGCACTCACCAAACAGAGCAGAAATTTTCTGGTGTTTCAGGCCTCAAAGACCCCAAATAAATACATAAAGTCTGGAGTGGCAGAGAAATATGTTAGAGTGGTGCAGGACATGTATGAGGTCTGTAAGACAGTGGTGAGGTGTACTGTAGGTGTGACAGAGAAGTTCAAAGTGGAGATGGGACTGCAACAAGGATCAGCTCTAAGCCCCTTCTTGTTTGCTTTGGTGATGGACAGGCTGACAGGTGAAGTTACACAGGAATCTCCATAGATGATGTTTGTAGATGACATTGTGATTTGTAGTGAGAGCAGGGAGCAGGTGGAGGAAAATCTAGAGAGGTGGAGGTATGCCTTGGAAACAAGAGGTTAGTTAAAAGCTGTTTTGTTAAAAGGGTGTTTTCCTTGCCACTGTCGCCTTTGGGCTTGCTCTGGGGGTCAGGCATATGGGTTCTGTAAAGCGTCTTCAGACAATTTGATGTAATTGCTGCTAGATAAATAAAATTGAACTGAATTCAATTGTGGGCTGCACAGTGGAATCGTGATTAGCACTTTCGCCTTGAAGCAAGAGGATCCCCGGTTCAAATCCCGGCCTGGGCCTGGGATCTTTCTGCATAGAGTTTGCATGTCCTCCCTGTGTATGCGTGGGTTTTCTCCGGGCACTCTGGCTTCCTCCCACAGTCCAAAAATATGCTGAGGTTAATTGATAACTCTAAATTGCCGGTAGGTGTGAATGTGTGAGTGATTGCTCGTCTGTATATGTAGCCCTGCGACAGACTGGTGACCTGTCCAGGGTGTCCCCTACCTTCACCCAAGTCAGCTGGGATAGGCTGCCGAGTGAGGATAAAGCGGTGTATAGAGAATGGATGGATGGATGGATGGATGGATGGATGGATGCCTTTAGATAAGAAAATATACCTGAAAGAATTCAGCTAAGGAAGGGTTTACTGTCATATATTCTCAAAAAACAGTCACATTGTATTAATGTTTTCACTTTGGAAACAAGGGAAAATGGGATAAATGAACCAATTATCCCACATAGACCCTTCTGGGACCCTGTCAGTGACCTTCATGGTGGTGCTCGGGCCCTATTTTGAGAAACTCGAAAACCTCTGTGCAGAAAATCAATGACATTAACCAGAACAGCTTCCCATCTTCTTCAGCACCGAATACCTCTGCGTGCAGGAGGAAAAGCTCGGAGTAATTCAGAAACTCTGGCCAACCCCGAGTCACATGACTCAACCACTGGCAGCGAGCGAGAGCGCAAAAGGGAGGCAGAGGCTCGGTGCATACGGGCTGCACACCGCCGTTCCTCCGCCGCTATCCGCCCCATTTCTTGTTAATAGAAACCTTTTACTCCCGCTCGGTGAGTAGATTTTCTGCTGACATTTTCTTATTTTTATCTTCTTTTTCTTCTTTCTTTCGCTGGCTGTTCCGACGTGGGCAAAATGTTTTCTGCATGCAATGATTTAAATGTTGGATGCTTAGTGTTGGTGCTCCGACATCCACAGCGACATCCACAGAGAAATAGCCCGACGTGCTTGTGAACGCCTTTTGATATTTTTTCCTTTCTTCTCTCTCTTCCTGTTCTCTTCTCGAAGCAGCTTCTTCTTAAAATCCCAACGTTTTGCTTGTTTTCGGTCTTTTTTTTTTAACATGGCTTGTTTTGGTGTGTTTTTTGTGATTTTCTCTGATCTAGCAGAGTTTCTCTGGTGTTGGAGGCTGTACGTCCCCGAGGGCGCAAAAATAATAGTTTTGATTTTCATCTTTGAGGATTTTATTTGTCTAATAGGTGAGAAATGGAACTTTATTGGAGTTTGTTCTGATATTTTCTTGGTACTTCTTTGTGCAGCTTAGATGAGCAAATTGGAACTTTCTTTCCCACTGAATTTCTCGGAAAGAGCTGAACTTGAATTACGTTATCGAATAGTTTTACATCTTTTATTGAAGCAAAAACTCTTCAGAAATATGCATCAATCAGCATGCCACAGTTAGAGACATCTTTATCTTTAACCCTTGTTTCTGTTTCTTTGAAGAACTGACAGAAGAAATCCAAGAAATCAGGATTTGCCCTTTAACTTTGCCTTTCAGTGACCACAATTTTGAAATTTTCAAACAAGTTCATGAACCCAAATCACTGGTGTACAAAACAAAACGGGTTCCTGCCAAGTGAACCAGACATGGCTGTGCTCGTTCACCCAGTTTGTCTGCTACACACACAAACCTCCTTACATTTTGGATTTATAATTGGCCAACACAGTCAGGCATCACACCCAGGAGCTCTGAAACTTAAAGTGAAACTTCGTTTTTTTTCAACCTGGGGTCTGTTTTCATATGTCTTTTCATGCATGTGAGTAATGGAGAAATGAATTTTCGACATAGCTCCAGTATTTAGCCAGGCAGGCAGCTTCGCAGCTCAGCTAGCGAAAAGTATGGGGCAACTTGCCCCCCCGCGTCAAAGTCCGCCCCAACGTGCTTTTTTTCCCACACTGACCGGCTCGGATAGTCTCAACGAGTGTCCCACAACATACTAGACATGAGAAGTGAATGAAAACCTCCACATTACTTGGCGATCGCTATTTGTTGTGGTCTCTATCCAAATATCAGGACGCTAGAAAGCAAATCTCGTTCCGAAATCACGCGATAGCTTGCGAAATCGTGCGGAACGAGATTTGCTTTCTACCATCCAGAGATTTGGATACAGACCACAACAAATAGCGATCGGACTTTTACGTGGGGGGGCAAGTTGCCCCATACTTAGCTGAGCTGCTAGCTGAGCTGCGAAGCTGCCTGCCTGGCTAAATACTGGAGCTATGTCGAAAATTCATTTCTCCATCACTCACATGTATGTAAAGACATATGAAAACAGACCCCAGGTTGAAAAAATCCGAAGTTCCCCTTTAAAGTGGCTGAATGAGTCAATGGAGAGAAGGGAGGAAGAGGGGTGGAGGGGTCTTGAAGGCCCAGATAAATTCTGCAGCAGTTCATTATGCAAACCAGGCTGATAGATTTGGTTAATAGTTTGACCTTGACATGTAGCCAGAACCCACCTACAAACTCACAGATGACAAATTCATAAACACACAAAATCTCCTACAATTAACGGAGAAAAAATGAGACGTGTTACCCTTTCAAATGACCGCTGGGATCACCTCCTTTGCATCCTTCACCAAAGTTCTAGTTTGCGCTCTGTTAAGGGAAACTTGCACAGCTCAGGACAGAACCTTTCAATCATCCCCAAAAGATATGTGTGGAGACATTTGACAGCTATTCCAGCCTTCAGACTTGCAGGTCAGGGAACAGGTGGGGGAAGCCGAGCATGAAATGTGCTGCTATGCAAACAATACTTATCTCTCACAAAGGATAAGTGGGAGGCTGGCTCTGGAATAGCCAGTTATAGATGCATGCAGTGAATGACTATGAGCTCAGAGAGGAGAAGGAAGGGATAAAGTTTAGCCAGGCATTTCTGGACTGGTCAGTAATCTGTCTCTGTCCAGTGGAGGCCCGTCTTTATGTTTCAGCACCCGTGGGCCCAGATGATCATTGACCCTTATAGGTGTACGATGTGGGCTGCCTCAAAGCCATGCACCACAGAGTCCATCTTCAGCAAGATACAGATGAAAAACATTTTAGAGTGGCTCCAGCTTTCAGACTGTACCGGGCTTTGCAAAAGTTCTGTTACACGGTTTCATGATCTTTAGAGACGTTTACATGTTGGAGTGAAAAATTCCATTCAACAAACTGAAAGTTCTACCTTATAGGCAGGTGTCATTAATACAAATTTGTTCTCCGTTGAAGTTGTATCAAGATGGAAGTCAAAAGAGTTGAGATATCTGCTCTCCTTCGTGCTGGCCACAACAAGTCTGACATAGTCAAACAGCTGAACATCAGCCGGATGACTGTCCACAGAGCCGCGGAGAGGCTATAAGGTAGAACTTTCAGTTTGTTTAACCCTCAAGCAACCAAGCTATTTTAGCGACTAAAATGACCGACTGGGGTCATTTATGGCCCCACTATATTTTACACAGGAATATGTCTACTTTAGTGCCTCTTTTTGTGCTTTCTTACCTATTCCACTCCACTGCATTTTAGGATGGATATTCTAAAATAACCTTCTGTAATTATTCATGGATTTTAATCATTTTTGACTCAGAGCTAAAGTAAAACCATATGAACAATATGATGCATTGTAAGAACGCGGTAACATTTATTTAGACACGCTTTGTCTGCCACTTCTTTTAAAACTTTATTCCTTTTGTTTCCTCAATAGTAAATCAAAAGTACATAAAAACAAAATCTACACAAACATCTTGTCTGTATGTGCAATGTAACATGCAGAGAAGTATTTAGATTAGGGGTGGCTGTGGCTCAGGTGGCAGCGCCATTCGTCCAATGCAAGACACTTTACCCACCTTACCTCCAGTGCTGCCACTTACACTGGTGTATGAATGTGTATGCTGTGTAATGTTGGTGGTGGTCAGAGGGGTTGTAGGAGTGGATTGGCAGCCAGTCAGTCTGCCCCAGGGCAGCTGTGGCTAAAAATGTAGGTCTGCCAGCTATAGTGCACTGCAAAACACTGAAATATAGCGATTAGAGGTAGAAATAAATAAAACTAAGGCCTACAATAGTGAAAAACCTATACATCTTTTTGGGGTCAAAAGTGACCCCAGACAAGTTTCCATTATCCTTGTCACACCAGTTGGCCGATCTCTACAAAAAACTATGAGCAGCTGTAGGACAAGTAGATTGACAAATTCATGGTAGGAAACATTTTTCTGATAAAAGATATAAAAATGGCAAATATAATTATATGGCTGGGGTCATAAATGACCCCTCTCGGTCGCTTGAGGGTTAATGGAATTTTTCACTCCGACATGTAAACGTCTCTAAAGATCATGAAACTGAGTGTAACAGAACTTTTGCAAAGCCCAGTAGGTCAAAGAACAGATTAGGGGAGCTTCTTCCCTCTGACTCTTTTTATATCCCTGCATGTGAGAAATAACCAAAGAGAAAAACTAATGATGAACTCAGACAAACAGATGGAAAGATGAGTGAATGCTCATGTGGAAAAGTGTGTTTTACGAGCACACATGCATGCTATCCACAGTACATAAAGCAGTCCTTTGTTACATTATGCATGTGGCAATAGCCACATGTTCTTGGATGTGTGTGTTATTTCCACAGTTGCATTAGTCATTTTCAAGACATTTCTCAGGACAGAGTCTGTCCTTTCAGCTATTGAAAAGCAGCAGTTTGGATAAACAACAGCCACTGTCTAGGCATGCACCTGATGCTCAGTTTTGTTGTGAGACATGCCATTTGCCTTGCAGCATCAGTATCTCAGCACCATGGCCAGTTCCTTTTATTCCCTATTCAAAGAGATAGTGGTTGATTTCAGCACCATGAACAGCTGCCAACACAATATTACTCTGGCAGCTGGAATGAGCTGATTCTTGCCTGGAAGTCTGGAGTGTCTACTTACCAACCCCTGCCCTCTCCACCACACACATCTTATTCTGAGCTTTTCCCCACTCTATAACCCCCATTCACAAGGCTAAGAAAGGGGTTCACCCCAGATAAGAAGCAAAATGATAAGACATTCTCAGAATGGGCTCCTATATTTTTTTAGAGGTGCTGAAAAAAACTCATTTGAATGTCTTTTCACAACTACAAGTGAAATATGGGTTATATTGTATACTCTATGTATGAGTCATTTGTGACCTTAAAGTGGCTGTCGAACTGAGTCGACCCTTTCCCAGGAAACACTAGCACCTTCATGACAGTGCCTTTTTATGTCTAATTATGCTGAATTACATCATGCTGTTGAGTGCAATTTTTGTGACATACCATTCAAGAGGTAGAAAAAGAGTTCTTGCTCTCAAAAAGAAAACACTTTCGCCAAGTGTTCTCATCTGTATATAAAACTAGACAAAGATCAATTTAATCTTTTAAAATTGCAAAAACACAGTGAGTTTGTCAAAAAAAACAAAACAAAAACAAACAGGAACACATGCAAACATATTCCATTAGCATAGAGTTAAATGAGCCAGACCCAGCAGAAATTAGCATCTTATCATTCAACCCCCTTTTATTTAAGACTTGGATGTGTTTTGTTAGTTGGATACTGTTAGTTAAAATGGAGTGCAAGACATAGTACCATAGACAACAGAAAATAAACTCCTGTTCTGCTCTATATACACTCTTACTACAAAGTAATGAATTGTTTGCTGCTGTGGTGTTGCTATGTTAAAATGGTTCACACCGTTTGATTCATGAGGCTTTCTGCTTTGATGTACAATCGTGTCTGATTCATATACAGCAGCAGAATTTTCACTTGCCTTATATTCAGCCCGATGAGTGAAAAGGGGCTGAACATGATGAGCTTTCCAAATGCAGCATTTATTGCTTGAATATTGGATTGCATTGCACCAGTGGTGTAGTCTACTTTTTTCTAGTGGGTATACTCCGGCCTCGTAAGCCAAAGCCCGGTCAGGTTCTCATATATGTGCGCGTGCACTCACACATGCGCACAAGCGCATGCGTGCACGCACACACACGCACACACACACACACACACACACACACACACACACACACACACACACACACACACACACACACACACACACACACACACAGACAGTGTATTCCTATCCTTGTGGGGACTTACCATTGACTCCCATTCATATCTAACCCCTAGCCCTTACCCTAACCCAGGGGTCGGCAACCTTTAACACTCAAAGAGCCATTTCGACCCGTTTCCCACAGAAAAGAAAACACCGATAGCCGCAAAATCCTTTTGGCATTAAAAATGAAGACAACACTGCATATATCGCTTTTTTACCTCTATGCCCTTGTTAATCAGTCGTGATTCATTAATTACAAAGCCTTTGATTACATAGATTCATTTTTTTAATTGTGTCCTTCCACGAATATTTATCTTACTTGGTTAATGTCATTTTTGCTCCTGGACCTCATATGTTACGTAATGTTAGCTGGAAATCAATATTTTGCGAATGTCTATTTAACTTGTAAAATCTATTTATCTATTTATCTTAAGGTAATAACTTTTCTCCGGTAAGTCGCTGCCCTATTTTCCAAGACGACACTCCTCTGACTCTCTGACCTGCTGCCTGGATGTGACATCGAGCCGTGTTCTTGCGAGTAACGTGTATTACCCTATCATGAGTACTTTTGACTCAAAGACAAGACGTGTCTTTCTTGGAGTGGAGCTTTAATTTACAGGTTTGCCATTCTTCAGTACAAAACAATGTGAAACTACAGGCGTTGTTTCTCCAGGAGTAAAATTTTTAAAAAAGCATGAAACGTGTGGGAATCGGAAACTCCGTGTTGTCTCTCTGCATCACCTTTGCGCTCTCATGTCACAGGCACAGCACATCCGTGGAGTGACACGACAAAGTAAGAGCGGTAATTTCACAATAAAATTCTCTATATTAGAAAGCATTGAAACGCGCCTGAAAGGCAGAACAATGTATTTTCCAAAGTTACAGGGAGCCACAACAGAGGGCTGAAGGAGCCACATGCGGCTCCGGAGCCGCGGGTTGCCGACCCCTGCCCTAACCCTAACCTTAACCCAGACCAAAACAATGCCTAACCCTAAAGAAACGTTTTTGCACTTTTACTTTTTTCAGTAACAACAACATGGCCAAGAAAACACTGTTTCCCCTCATGGGGACCCAAATGAAGTCCCCACAAATTACATTTCTTTTGGGTTTCCTATGGTTGTGAGGACATTAGGTCCCCACAACCCCTATAATTACCCCCCCCCCCCCACACACACACACACACACACACTCACACACACAGAGCAGCAGTATAGAGAATGGCTGGATTGATGAATGTTGATGTTACCTGGTAGTTATATTAGAGTCTTCCTGTAATCTAAACTGACCGTGAAATAAATTCAGTACGGTTCAAAAACATTTTGACATTTATTATTATTTACTATTTATTATTTATTTATTTGTCTATTTTATCTCTACATTTTTAACTTTCTTAAAGCTTTTAATTTTTATGCATTATACCTGCTTTTTTTTTTCTCGTTAGTCTTTTAGTTCTTAGCTTCAGTGTTTCCTCATGGGAGGCCTCCACACTGGGATGTATGCCCGGTCTGCCCGCGGGGGGCGTTGCCCTGGAGGCCTCCTGGGCCTGAGGGGCTGGGGCGGCTCTGCATTTAGTGCGGGGTCTGCCCCTGCCCTGTCTGGGTGGTCTCTGTGGCGGCGCTCTCTGTGGGCTGTGGCGCATCTAGGTGTGGAGGGCTCCCATAGGTGTTTCCCCACATGGTTCCTCAGTGCCCTGCCGTGTCTCAGCACCGTGTTGTGTGTATGTGTGTGTGAGTGTGTGTGTGAGCGCATGTGTATATACATTGTATGTTGTCTATGTGTATGTATATATATATATATATATATATATATATGTATATATATATGTATGCATGTATATATATATGTATGTATGTGTGTATGTATATGTATATGTGTGTGTATGTATGTGTGTGTGTATATATATATGTATATATATTGTTGGTTACACTATGTTTTTTATTCTCTCTGTTGTTTTATTCTTTTATTTTGTGAAGCACTTTGTGTTGCATTTTAAATGGATGAAAGGTGCGATATAAATAAAGTTTGATTTGATGATTTGATATTAATATATAACTTTTTATGTAACTGTATATCTTACAATAAAGTGTAGAACTTAAAAAATGTGGCTGAACAACCTGAACCAACTTATATACATCTTTAACAACACCTAAATCTCATAAATGTAAACATTTCAACACTTTTGAATTTTTTTCTGTCTCATATCACTCCCCTTATATCTCTGCTGCTTAATGGGAGAACTGAGCTGCTGCTTGTCCTGCCAGTGTTTTGAATCATGGCCTGAATGGTGTCAGGGTCTTTCTCAAACATATTTAGAGGAGCTCATTGGTGAGTCTGGAACAATATTTAGTTTTGATTATGCTCATACTTGAGAAAGCTGCCTTACAGCTGTATGTTGAGCCAAACATGGTCAGCATATGACCACAGTCTGTCCTCTAGAGATGTGTAAGGCACAAAAGATACGACTCTCAGAGCCGATGCTTTGTAGTGAATCTGAAGAGCCAACTCCTAACGTATTAAGGGAGTATGGCGTTTAACACTGTCCTCGCAGAAAACATGTTACTGGTTCCTAGATTAAAGAAGCTTGCCTTCAGTGAGCTGTTGATGAGAAACTTCAGAGGATAAGAGCAGCAGCAGCAGCAGCCTGACACCTCCACCATTAGAGGACAAAGTGGAGGAGGAACCTCAAACTTCTGGTGTGTGGAGCCTCTTTGATGGAAGAGCTACAGGAGATGATTCAGGAGAAATCCTACAGCTGATGTGGTAATGGAGGATCATATCTAGAGGAACCCCTCATCCAACCAGCAGACGACCCACTGAGCTGGAGGCACGACAAGGCCTCAGTTTGCCCCACCTGGTGAAGGTGATGGAGGAGAGACAACTTCTTCCATCTGAGAGAATCTTCTCAGAAACATGGCAGATATTCACTGAAAGAAGGAATGGTATCAGCCCATCCAAGCTCGGGCTTCTGATTTTTCTGAATGTCAGCCTGCTCTGAGGACATTTATACTGTTTGAATACCAAGTCTGGTTCTGTTTCTGTTCTGGTTCTGTGGGTTCATTTGCAGAGTTTTGTTCATTTTTTTGTGCAAAAAAGTTTTATTGAAATATTAAACAAAAGTAAGAATGCCTGTTTTTGTAACAGAGCAAATGCACAAAATGAGTCAATTATAAGGCTTCTCATAAAAACACTTAATGAAAAAGAATTCGTCAAAACACAAATGATTCATATTTGTCTGGTTAAGCTAAACATGAGGCTACAAACAATAATAAATTAGGAGCTGTTTGGGAGCCAAAAGAACCGGCTTTTCTTTGGAAGCCGTGCCAAAAGCTCTCTGAAAAGAGCCAAAGTTCCATCACTACTGTCCTCCTCTCTGTCCCACACCTCTCAACTGGTTTTTGAAGGCAAAGCTGCGATGCAATGCAGTGACTTCATTGGCTGAGTAGCGTCACGTGGGATGCCTGAACTCGTACATAATTGGTCTGTGCGTTTCTGAGCTGATAGACCAATGATAAACACTGGAAAGCTGCACCGGTAAAATAGAAGCGACCTGTCAAATTTACACCCGTATAGACGGTGTCTGGGTCCGGATCCGGACCGCGGTCCACCTTTTAGTGAGCCCTGTTCTCAGCCAGACACCTTCCGACATCCCATACAACTTCACCGCTTCCTGACACAGAGAAGACGAATTTATGAACGGGAAAGCGAACGTTATGTCAAAAAACATACTGATACATATGTTTGCGCATTTTTAAGTGGTTATATGAAAATTCGGGACCTTTTCTTGTGGGTACAAGGCGTATACCTGTGTGTTCACACCCCTGGGTATACGTATCTTTGCGCATTTTTAAGTGGGTATACGGAAATTCGGGACCTTTTCTAGTGAGTATACAGCGTATACCTGCGTATCACGTAGACTACACCACTGCATTGGACAATACTGTGAGGAGATAAAATGCTTCATTTCAAAAAAAACTTTCAACCTAAATAAGAAACACCTTGATAGTACTTTGTCAGAGTGGGTTTCTGTTATGTTGCTAATCTTCTTTATTAACCTTTCATTCTCTGTACATTGTAAAGATACATCCACTGGTATACATAAGATTTGTCTGTTTTTTGGTTCACAAAACTAACATTGTTTTTCACTAGTTTTCTTGACACAAACTGGGATATGACCCCGTATGATAATGAGAAAATATACAAGTATTTTTGTTGAATAGTTAACATTGCACCCTAAATTCATGTCTCTGAAGCCTGCCCCAATACAAAATTAAACATTGTACCCTTTGTACATGTAGCATTTACTGCATGAATATTGTTTCAGAATGTCTTACATTGTGAGGTGTTATGAAATCCCTGTGAACAAATATAGAAACTAGGGAGCCAATGAATCATCAGAAGAGAAAATGTCGCCTGTCTTAATGTTTTTGTTCTTTGTTTATTGAATCTTTCACAGTTCAATCACAATGGATGCCTATTTACATTAAAATGAGAATCATTTATTTTTTGTGATGTAGTATGAATTGAGCTTGCTGTCACTGTGCCTACAAAATCTGTTTCATTCAAAAAAACTGAAAACACTGTCAGCCTGTAATGTTTAATTGCAGATCAGAGCATATTTTTTCAATTGTTCCTGAAATTAAATCATAATTAGCTCTTACTCATATAGTTTTTAGTATTCAGAGTGGAAACTCCATGTCATACACATGAGACTCGGCCAGGAGATATGGGAAAGCATGGCATACGTTCATATGCCGCCAAGCAAAACAGTGGACTCCCCTGTCACAAAAATAGGTGGAGTCTTTTTTCCCCTCTTTAAGTCAAATCAAATGCGCACAGTGCTGTAGCACCGATCCTTCATTTCAAGAGTTTTGCACAGTGTGAGAATAAGGAAGTCTCCAAATAACATAAAAAATACACTTTTAAGAATACTCAGAAGGCATCAACATGATAAAAGGTGATACAACAGAGAATTTCTGAAATAAAATCCCTGAAAACAAATGTCTCTGCACAATCAATGCAAGCAACATCTAAAGAGCTTTTTGTCATCAAAGTCATCCAAAAGCTGCTTTGTGCAGCATTCCCAAAACTGTTAACTAAGCTACCAGTGGAAGTAGCATAAAGTGGCCTGAATGACACATAGTGACCTTCCGGTATGTGATAAAAAATCTCTGATTTCAGAGATAATCTGGCCTGCTATTATTGTTAGATGCAAGATAAAATGTCTTCCAGAGATATGGCTTCATCCCACCTCACTGTATTGGTCACATTGTGTTTTATCTCCCGGCTGTTGTTGTAGGTCGAGGCTATAGGTTGCTCAAATCAGATTAGTCTTCTAGCTGTTGGCTCTCACACAGTGGAACATGGCTCCTTACAGTTCAAGAAGTTCATTAAATGTATAAAAACATGTAAATTATACAGTAAAAGGCTGATGAAACAGTAAAATAAAAGGATAGAGTCACAGTAATAATTTATAAGCTAGCACCTACCTACCACATGATGTCTGTCTGCGTTTTCCATCTTTGATATTCTGGTCTGAGGCCCAGTTCTAAGCTCCTTGAAGATGATTGGCGTTGCAAATGTCTTTCTCCCCTTTCTTTTTTTGAAGCTCACTCATTCCCTCCTTCCATCTCACCTCCCTTTATTTTCCCTCTGTCTGCCTCTATATCTCTTTTTCTCTCGTTTTGTTGCCATTTCCCCTGTCCTTCTTCAATTCAAACTCAAGAGAGTTATTATACAGGAAGCAATGGGGTGTAGGAACTGAAAGGAAAAAATGTAAGAATAGTGCTTGACAGTCCTCCTTCCTTGTTAAGATCCAAAGCAAACCTGTTTTAAAGAAATTCCTGGTACATCGTAAACAGGGCTCAAACCTGCAAGACAAGTTGCTTATTATATGTGTGCAGTAACTGGCTGTTCTCTATCCTCACTGCACTGATAGCCAGTATTTACTGTACAGTCGTGCAGGAGAGATTAGATTCCACTGGGCTCCTCTGGGCTGGGAGCAAAATGGCCCAGCAAGAACCTCTATTCATTAAGTCCTTAATTGCTAATTGAGGTCTTTGAATGATTCAGCAATAGCTGCTGCTGTTGGGGCATTAGCTGAGTAATTTATGGCTGCAAGTGAGCAGGAAAAAATGAATGAGGGTGAGAAAGTGTTATTAAAAAGGCCACTGGCAGCAGCACAGTGTTGTTATTACACAGCCACCTTACGTTAACTCTCAAAAATCTGTGCGGGGCTCTTTTGTAGAGCTGATTTTACCATTTTGACAAGTTAAATGCATTTTGTTCTATGATTAAATTCCATTTACCCCTAATGCAGTTTGCCTCTGCTCTCCACATGCAGTTTTGATGATTAAGCATTTTATTTTGTCATTGTGATTTTTTTTATGTTTGTAATATTGATGAATATATATATATATATATATATATATACGTGTGTGTGTGTGTGTGTGTGTGTGTGTGTGTGTACTTTATTTAGGTTCTGTGTTTGTGTGTGATTAGATCAGATTGTAGTCCATATGTCTGTTTGTTAACACTCTGAACCACAGGTAGTTTTTGTTTTGGAATTTTTTTTCTCCTATCACATTTTTCCTCACTGTGGGTTCATTTTCGGTGCAACATAAAGTCCTGCTTCTCTATGGAAACAGAACAACCATGGCTAGACGTACAGACAACTCGAAAGCGTCTTTTGTGGTATAAAGTGGTCATAATGTCATAATTCAACACAAAAAATTTATGAATATCTTTGCCCACAAGTGTTTCCTATACTAGAAAGAAATTTTGACTCTGTTCCTACTACACTGCTATTACTATATTTCTCTATTTAGATTTTTCTTTTCTTTACAGACCTTTCTTATCTCTGCTCTCTGTAAGCACTGCCTGCAGTTCAGCTGAAAAGCTTCAGAATCTTTGACATTGACAGTACCTATGGCTTCACAGTTGCACTGAGGAGTACAGATTTTGTTTTTTTTTTACAGAATCTGGTCAATGGTTATGTTTTCTGACAGAATTGCACTTCACAAGTGAGTAGTTTAATTTTTGTTTTTCTTTAAAGATAACATGCCAGCAGGTTTTGCAGTTCAAAAGGTTAAATATGGCAGGTCAAGAAACCTTAGCTTACTGTAGCTTGGCTCTGTCTCTGTAACACTAAAACACTGTTGTTGTGACAGCAGGTTAGCTAACAACTGCTAGCTCTACCTTCATATTTATCACACAGACTATAAATAAGTTTTCTAATGACGTTGCAGTCATGTAGCAGTCGTCATCATCTGTCAACTGTGTATCTGTCACTGAACGATGTGTACAGTATTACTATTTTTAGCTTTCATAAATTCCCTGCTGCATGTCCTCACATTTTATGTTGCATTTTCAGAACAGTCGAAAGATAGAAAATAACCTATACCTGAACTGCAGCCTGACAGTGCATGTATGGCAAATTTAAACAATATAAAAACTTAATTAGACTTGAGTCCACATGTATTCCCTTGTAATGTGTTTTGCTGCCATTTAAAAGAATGACACACAAAGAAAGAAAAAAGTTTTTTTTTTTTTAATTTTAGCGCCATATTTTGCTCTCTTCTAAAGTCGTTCTTTTCGGACAGAGGCACTAAAAGTTGAAACTTGGCTCAAAAATGTCTGTTTACAGAATCTGAGAAAGCAGAAGGTGACGTGTCAATGCCTCTGTGCAAACAGACTATGAAGACGTCCAGAAATTAAACTCAACCTTTATTTCCTCTGGCAACGACAGCTGAGGTTAGCCGCTCTTGGTTGTTCGCTGTCAACTCGCTAAAGATAAAATGCTGCAATGCAACATTCAAGCAGCAGAGACTGAGTGTGGCCTCAATGCATTCTTCACATCCTATATGTATTTGTTATATCGGATGAGGAGTTTTCATCTTTTCACCTCAGATAGGAGTGTGAGTCAGTGAGGAGAGATCAGGGAGAGAGGAAGTGCTAAAATGATTACTTTCACCGGTTCCTTGCTTCTTTATCTCGAGAGAATTCAGACTCTGAAGCCCCTGACAGTCGGTGTGAAAAGACCAAAGAGAATCCATGAAATACTTACACTTGGAACCTCTGCAACAGGGGAGGATGCTGTAGAAACCCAGAAAAAAAAACATCACTGTCAAACCCTCCCTTTTCTACTACAAGAAAGACTTTTAAGAGACAAAACAAAATCTGTGTGTGGAAAAACATGCCAGTGAAGAGTTAGGATGTGTCCACAGCTCTAGTGATGCTTGAAGATGTTATTTAGCATTAATTTCTGGAGCATTCAGCGTGCCAAGATGAATCCAGCTCTATCTCTCTCCTCCTGTCTTGCCTATCAGGCCTTTTTGAATTCAGTGTGAGTGTATTTTCTGGCCTGGGACGTTTCCACCAAAGTGTTTGCCAGCAGTTATGCCACATGCTTCTTCTTAAACAGCTTTGAGGATCTCAGACACTTATAAATATTGTAGAAGAAATTGTCTTTGAAGTCTCTATTTTTTCCAAATTTCAATAAGCTGTAACTCTTTTCCTGTAATCATTTTTATTAATAACATGTAATTGAGGATAATTGACAAAATAACGCTGAATCATCTCTGGCATGATGCTCTAAGGAGATGCATGTGGAAACAGAGAGACATATGAATGCCTCTACTTAGCAGACAATAGATTGCCTGAGGTTTTACTTTTGTACCAGATGCACCCTGCAGTTATTCAGATTGTCGGTTCAGTGGGTTGCTCAGTAACCATCTGATCCTGATAGAGGTTTGATACGTTTACAGACTTTGTGGGAAACTACAAACCATTAGTCAAACTAATGTCTTGTGTCCATGAAAAAGTTTGCATAAGGGCTGAAATTTAGAGATAGACGCACAAACACTTGTGAAGCTATATTGTGCAGTTTCCATGTACCTGCTTTTTCACCTTAGTGAAAGATACAGGTTCCAGAGGAGCCATCCTATTGGCTCTGTGAGACTGTCCCAGAGGGTGTTTTGGTCCTGTCATATTTTTTGTCACTGATTGGTCAATGCTTTTACACAATGTAAAATCCTGCACCTCTATAAAAACAGTACAACCATAGATAGTAGGAAAAAACAAACAAACAAAGGAACTGTTTACACATCTGTTTCATGAGGCAGGTGCATAGGTCAGGGAAAGATTCAATCAGACTCCTACATACTGTCTAACCTGCAAAGATACATTTATTGTGCAACATTTTGGTGCAAGACCTTCATCAGTAAAATAGTAGAACTCAGAAATAACTCAGACATATTTTATGTACAGCACAACAAACAATGATCGAAAAAATTGATGATTTATTTGATGAATATTAAAAAAAATCCTGAAACCAACATATGAAACATTTTTAGATGGTCACCATTGTTACGAATGCTGGAAAAAGAAATGCTGACTCTTTAAGAGTCTATAATATTTACTACTTGGATTTTTTTTTGTTTCTGTAATTGTTTCCTGTCTCAGTTCTTTATAGTACATATGCAGGAAGTAAGTAACCAAACAAAATATAAATATGTGACAGACATGAAGCAGAAATATAATGTACGAGGATGGTGTATTGCAACACATAGTAATGGTACATCCAAAAACACCCCATAGGGAAAATAAAGACCTCATTCCCCAATTCCTGTTTCCCGGTCTGACCGTGTCCGATTCGTTTCAGAACACTTTTTAGGTTTAGCTCAAGTTGTGTGATGTTGCCTTCTTCAAGTCTTTAAAAGCTATTGGATTAATATGTGAGGAAAACATACCTGAATCTTTCAAAGATGCACACATGCTCTGTGAATCATTCAATTCAGCTGCTCAATCACAGTGATGAACAGGTTTACTTATCATTCAAAGGCCTCAGGCTGCAAGAAATGAGTAATAATAAAATGAATAAAAATAATCTCTGGAAAGCTTCAACTCTCAAGCACGGCATGAATGCAAGTTGGAAAGTCTACTAATGTGTCATTTTTGTTCTCTAAAAAATCAACAAATTTTCGTTATGTTTCAGGCGAATTCACCCTGAGCGGGACATTAAAGGGTTTACTCACGATCAAAAGGATTTGGATTCATCATCTGAAACTCATGAATGTTCACATTCTTGAGATATTTCAGCTTGAACCAAGCCAATAGACCCAACAACCAAAAAATTGCTATCCATAGAGCCACGTAGTTAAAGGGACTAAAGATTAAAATGTTTTTACAGAATAGCACATCAGTGTAAACTCAATGTAGAGTGAAATAGCTCATATTTTTAAAGTAAGAACAATGCTTACACATGATTTATCTTGTGAATACATCAATGTGATAGAAATGTAAATGTAAAGATGAATACTGCCAGTAAGTAAACATAGATGTAAACAACACAGTTATGAAAAATGCTCAAAATGCTTTTTGAAGACAGCACATGTGTACATGTGTACCTCAAATGTACAAACAGCATCTTTTGGTGAAGTCAATACAACTTTTGTTTATTTAAAGGCAGACTCTACAACTCTAAGTGTAGTTTTTAAAAAGTAGATAAAGACGGTTCCTGCCGAGGGATTCTTCTAACACTCCAGCCTGACTAGTAAAAAGACAATAGTGGTAGTTTGTTTAAACAACTGATGTTAATGTAGATGACCTCTAGCGCTTGTGAATAGGTGCATGTAAAATCTCAGAGTTTTTCAAAGAGGCGGTTCTGTCGTCACTGTCACTCAAAGTGAGACTCATCACCCCAGTAACCAAGAAAATGGAGGAGAAACTTGTTGCATTTGAGTTTTGATTATTGAGTGAAACAGACTCTCTGATCTCCGATAAATCTATTCATTTTAAAGGTGGAGGTTCTGTCAACATAAAAGAGCTACTACAGTAAAAGTGAAACCCAACAAATAACTGCACTTTTCTGCAGTTTTAAGCCAGATTATTTGCACTATGGCATTATTCTGTAGTTCTACACGTGTAAATATCATTCATTAAAGATCAATATTATATATATGCAATGTTATATATTTGGTTTTGGGAGTTGTTGCCAATCGAGCCATTCTGTCTGTAATATTGTACAAATCAGGTGTGTGAAACAAGCGAATCTGTTTTACATATACACGGTCCACATTTCTCTGCTTTCACTCAATGCATGGAAGAAAATGAAAAATAATTTTTAACTTTCTTCTTTTGTTTTGAGTTCCCTCTGACCACAGCTGTCAGTCTTACATTGTGCATTCACTCATTTCAACTAGTATTTAATCAGCAAATACACTATTCCAGCTCAACATGGGTCTGAATTCAGAAACTCACACGCTCTCTGCTTAAAATCTTTTTTCTTGCTTAATCAACCATCTACCCTTTCTATTGGCCTGACCTCTGCACATTTAATACCCTTCATATTAATCTGTGACTTAGTAGGCTTTGTTAGATGTTGGGGCTGAGAAGCTGTTCAAAAGGATTTGAAGTTAGATAGGACTCACTCTTTGGCTTTGACTGGTACTTCCTGGTCTACTCTGTTGATAATTAAATTATTTATCTCCAGAAAACTCTGAGTATCACAGCAGTATTAAATTGAAAGCTTCCTTAATGTGAAAGTGCATAAGATCTTTTTTAAGAGCAGCAGAGGAGACTTAGGGTGGATTATATGTCGGTGGAGGCAGTAAAGCAGAGCCAGGAGGGGAGAACTATGACGTGAAGCCAACCTGAGAGGGGATTGACTGCAGAGTATTAGTATATATGTTAAGTTAACCATCATTCTGGACACACTTCCTCTTCGTCAAGACTTATATTTGGATACAATCTGTCAATATCATTACATCTTTTCACACTTTTTCATACTGACATAATCTTCAAGGTACTGTTGTACTGGAGCAGAGGCCATACAACATTTGTCACAAGCACCATGTCTTTGAACCATCAGAGGAAAATCTCTAACCAGGTGCAACTAATTTATGAAAACAACAATTGAACATTTTAAGAAATAGAATGACTGGCTTTCTTATTAGATTAGATTGACACCACTCGTATGTCTGTGTGGTAAAGAAGAAGTCAGTCCAGCAGCTGGTTAGCTTAGCTTAACATTAAGATCCTGTCCAAAATAAACAAAATATGTCTACCAATAGCTTTACAGCACTTTAATTAAGAAATTATAGATTCTTTGTTTAATCTGTTTTTTAAAAAAAAGGCTACAGGTTGTCGGTTTAGATTTGACATACATTTAGCTGCAGTAAAGTGAATAAGCATTTACACTGTTTTGTGTGTAAAATATCAGCAAATAGGGAACAAAGCCAATCACTAGGTGACACATTGTGATTGTTTTTATTCAAACTACAGTCCAAACCTCAAACATGTTTACTTTATAATCACACAAACCTAAGGTCCAGCAAATTCTGAAGATTGTCTTGCAGTTTTGTTTAATTGATGATGACAAAAGATGCCAATTTATCTATACTGTATTTGATGAAATATTTGATAGTTATAGCTGTTATTAAAACCCCTCGTGTTCTTCTCTCAGTGAGGTGGCAGTGCACAAAAATGAGACTCACTGCTGTCCTAACAGCTTCGCAGGCACTTCGCCTGTGATAACAATGTGTCTACAGTTTGTGGAATCTGGGTTTAAAAAAAAGCCTCATTACAGCCACAACAAACACAAAGATCATCACCAACAGGGAATTCCGAGAAACAACAACCCGAGAGATTCTTTCTTCATCTTCAAGTCGATGTGTCAGATTCTTGTGGTGACACTTCTTGATGCTTGTCCCACGAGACCGTGGCATTATGGGAGCAAACAGTGCAGGCTGCAGGGGGTGTAAAAATCTCATGAAGGATTGCTGGTGTTCAGAGAAAGATTGCTTCAGGGCTCATTTGAGATGGTTTGTCAGCTTTCTGCCTTCAGGCAAATTTATTTGAAGTGTCCATTTAAATCCCTCTTTCCTTCTGTTGACCTGGTTTCTACTTGTAAGCAGTGGATCTGTCCTTTCTGGCTGAAGTATTCAGATCACTTGCTTACAGATGTAGTAAAACACTGTAAAAACACTCATGAAGATGCAAAAATCCAGCATTCAAAAGTACATAAGTATTATCTGCAAAATACGTAGAATATAACAAGCCTTTATTACATTTTCGATATGCATACACCAGCTTTTTTGCAGCCATGTTATTGGAGCTGGTTAGAAAGCACAATATTTCCCTCTGAAATGTTATGAAATACCAGTACACAGCTGCAGTAAGTGGAAATACTCAAATAAAATAAACATGCCACCACTGGTTAAAACTTAAATACCTAGAATCTAGGTGATCGCTACATGTTTGGTTATTCAGGAAGTACTAAAGAAGTAGCCCTTCCCAGTACCCCTGTCACGGTCTCAGAAGGCAGACCCGAACAGAAAGCCACACTACCAAGGCCGGTGGAACTGAGGAGGAGTTTTATTGTAAAGGGGTGAATAGTGGCTCGGTGGGGGGAAACCAGGGTGCAGGAGTGGGGAGTGACTAATGTAGTGGGGGGCTTGGCCAGGTGGGTCTGGAGGCTCCGGGAGGTGACGAGCAGCAGGCTTGCTGCTGTGGGTCTCCGGGTGGTTGGGAGGGAAGCAGGTCGGGGGGGTCCAGGCAGGAACGGGGGGGGGGTGTCCAGGCAGGGACGGGGGGGGGGGGTCCAGGCAGGAATGGGTGGGGTGGGGGGGGTGTCCAGTGAGGGGGAAACCAGTGACAAATGGGTTGGGGAAGGCGGACAAGGGTTCTGGGTGGCGGAGATCCCGGACAGCTGGGTCTGGGTGAAGGCAGGAAAGAAACAAAGTTAAAAAGGTGACAACAACTCAGCAAACTTTCAGGAGGCTAGAGACCAAACTCACTGTGGAGTCTTGTTTAACAATCTGGCAGGGAGTGGAAGGATGAGCCGATTCTTATTGCTGAGGTGAGTAATCAGAGTGATGTCCGTCAGCTGTCCGGGACCCACGGGGAAGGCTGATTACCTGAGTGGAGACAGGTGTGAGCCTGCACTCCACTCAGGTGTCGCACTGGGGAGGGAACAGAGGCAGAGGAGAGTGTAGGGGTACTACGTTATGATTTATAGCTCTCGTTATCAATAATTGGGGCACCACCCTAGATTCCTAGGGAAAATAATAAATTTTAATAAAAAAATTAATATTCATAAAAATTTTGATCAATCTCATATCAAAAAGTCTTGAATCCTCGGTTAAATTGACCACATTCTACACAAAGAAACACTTAAGACTGTAGTTTGATCTAAAATGAGGTATTTATTAACTATTCTATGAAAATAATGACAAGTGAACTATATACAATGTAGATATGATGTGTGTGTGTGTGTGTGTGTGTGTGTGTGTGTGTGTGTGTGTGTGTGTGTGTGTGTGTGTGTGTGTGTGTGTGTGTGTGTGCGTGCATGTGTGGAATGTGGGAGTGTGTCTGTGGTGTGTGCGTGTGTGAGAGATGTGGAAGTATGTGTGAGAGAGAAGGAAATATGGTGAGGATTAGCCAGAGCTAACCTGACGAGGTAACCGGTAATTTGGATTAAGAATTCTAATGATTTGTAAAAGAATAAATTGATTAAATGAATTAATTGACCAAGCGCTTAGTACATCACCCATAGAATGGAATCAGAGCAAACTCAGCTGGAGTTATTGAAGTGAACCGTCATGGGGCTGGGACTTGCGGGCCTTCAGAGAAGCAGCACAACGGTCTGGACTTGCAGGTTCGGAGCGGTGTGTCGTCGTTATGGCCACGCTTGGATGTCCTGCCGCGGGTTGATCGATTCTATGCAAATGGACCTGATCCAGCAGGTCTCCGGAGTTCTCAGCTGAGTGTTGCTTGGCTTAAAAATGATGGTTCTCAGACTTTAGCCAAGAAAAACGGGTGTTGATGAAAAACTGTCAAAACTAGGAAAAATAAATGCTGGTTCTGAATCTGTTCTTCAGATTGAAACGAATAACGTCGGTTTAAAATTGAGCAAAATGTCTCCTTAAGTTACAAAAATATTAAGAGGTAAATAGTTAACAAACTTAGATGGTGAGGGAATTTCAAAGATAGGAAAAAACGCGCTTTAGATAGAGAAAATGAGAGAGACTTTGGTTGGCCTCTCAGGGCCAGATGAGGAAGAGAAGAGTAAAAAGGGGGCTAAGAGCGATGATGTGGGCTACGGCTGAATTTATCTGTGGGTCCAGCTAAGGGGAGGACCTGGGCGGAGAGAGAGAACTTTTCGGCGCGAGTTTCTGGTGGAATTTGGAATCTCTTTGTTCTCACAGAGTAGAGAAGAGGAATTCAGAATGGATTAAAATATGATATTAAACGCGCAAAACACGATCTGTCTATCCCACCATATTCAGTTGTGTGAAAGTGAAACACGTGTAGATTAATACATATGTTCATATGATGTGAATCATTTCATTCATAACTATATGTTTATGTTTATGACATTAAAAATATGTATCACAGTGAAAATATAACAACAAGTCAGAGATTTGGTAACAGGTAAATACAATGGTCATCATTCAACCTAAATGGGAGTAATAAAGAAGGAATCAGATTAAATATCACAAATTAATAAATCAGCTTCTGTGAAAGATAGAATCGTGATTTTTGGATATGTTAATGATGAATAATTTCCATTGACAATGGTAATTCTGTAAACACAAAATACATTCCAGAAATATTAATTTGGCAAGGTTTTTAAGTTCAGTTCCAGTCTCTTTGTTTCAGTCAAAGAGAGTGAGAGGGTGACTCCAGCCTTCAGCCATAAAGTTTTACGACTTGTTATCTGATCTGTGGAATGCAGAGACGTCTCCGGCTGAGGGTCTCCTAAAGCTGAAAAGGGATTTTAGTATGAAAATTCATTAAACAAGACGTCCATAGCATTTAATTGAAAGTCATTGTCTTTTAAAAACAAAAAGTTATTCCAGGGGTTTAAATGTTCACAGGAGCTCCATCCTTCTGTGAATGAAAACCTACAGAAATACAAATGTCTCAATCCTCCTATAGAGATGGGTGTTGGTCAGTGCTGGAGAGGGGCAGCTTATCTGAGTTTTGATCAGCTCAGGAATTCCAGGGCCTTTGCAGTATTACTACAAGAGGATGGGAGACCAGGAGGAGACAGAGGGAGAGCCAGGGACAGAGGAATGGATAGGAGACAGAGGGAGAGACAGGGGCAGAGGAATGGATGGGAGACTGAAGGGAGCATGAGAGGGAGAGGAGCATGAGAGGGAGAGGAAGAGAAGAACAGATGGGAAAAGGGGTATTTGGGATGTCAGGTGGGAAGGACGGGAGTGAGGAGGGAGCCCTGACAACCCCTGATGTTGCTCTCAGTTTCATAAAAGTTTGTGACCCCTGACCTAGATGATGCTTAGCTTACATGTAAAATCATTCCACACTGAGGAGACTTGGGAAGAAAAGGTAAAAGCATGAGCGGGATTCTTGTGACATCATTGCAATGTTCTATTTTCAAGTGTGGGAGCATAGTTCACACATACATATGAGATGTATCAGATTCACACTTCTAAATCACAGCTGCCGCTATGTCAGAGATCCTCTCACCTCCTACAGACAGCAATCTGTTTCAGTCTCTAGGCTCGGCAGAGGAAGACAGGAGCACAGGTGAACACAGTGAGAAGAACTCTGCAAGCAATGTATTGATTCAGAAGCAGAAGCAATTAGTTTAGCAATTAGTTCTCAAAATGGGATATTTGCTCATTCTCTTCATTTTCACTTATAATAAATTGAATTTCTTGGGGTTTTAGATTGTTGGTCACATAAACCAGCAATTACGTTAGCAACACAAAATTTTTTACAACCATTTTGTTGACTGATTAGAATCATTTTAAAATTCAGTGTCAATAATCAACACTTGTTAGTTCCATTCCTAAATGATTCACTTTGATTGGCTTTTTGATAATATGTTTCCACTAAATGTATAAATGCGATCACAGAAATGAGTGAGCATTTTTACCCTCTACAAAATGCCTTTTGGGTATCACAAAAACTTATTTTTTATTTTGACCATGTGGGGTTTAAACTGATTTATTTCTCAACCTGTACAAAGCAAAGCCCTGCAATTATTTACAACATCAGCTCTGACCAGTGTTTACATCCCAGCGGAGCTCACTGTTTGGCTTTCTGTATGTAACCTCTGCAGTCTAACCTTGCTGGTTTTCTGAGCAGTGTTCAACTGTGTTTCCTAGCAGGCACTGCTGCAGGACTAGGATGACTGGGAAGACCCAGACCAGCAACGTGACCAACAAGAATGACCCACGCTCCCTCAACTCACGCGTCTTCATTGGAAACCTCAACACAGCCGTGGTGACCAAGGCTGACATTGAGGCCATCTTTGCCAAATATGGCAAGATAGTGGGCTGCTCGGTGCACAAGGGCTATGCCTTCGTTCAGTACGCCAGCGAGAGGAATGCCAGGGCGGCCGTGGCTGGGGAGAATGCCAGGGTCATAGCTGGACAATCACTAGGTAAGCAAATATTCTGCTTCATGCATTAGTAACATTTTAGGTTACAGTCCACAAATGGCAGTTTAGGTTTTGTAAACATATGAGTGTCTAAATTTGAAACTACTCTGTACCAAAAAGGGTGAACAAAGCTGCTTCATTCACAGCTCATGTAGTCCAAAGCTTCACTACAGTGAGGGATGTTTCTCCCACACTGTTGGTGCTTCTGTCCTGCTGCTACTGTAATTAGGACATAAAAGCTATTTGAGGTTGTCTGTTGAGCATCACTTTTTATTGAAAGTTGAATCCCACATTGGATCCCAAAAGGAGGAAATAAACTGTAATCATTCACTTTAGTACTGGACTGTACAATTCTGAGAAACTTGTATTTAAGTATTTGGATTTGCAGTCCATCATTCTTTCACGGCATTTTGTTTCAGAGGGAAATGTTGTACATGACTGCATTTATTTCTGTGCCAGAGCTGCTATGCCATGGTTGTTGCTTTACTGTTTGTGAGAGCAGCAGCTTCTGGGCACCACAGGTCCAGACCCCCTGTACGTCCTACAGAGCAGCAGGACCCCCTGACTGAAAGACTATAGTTGGGTCACGTCTTGTCTCTTTGTGTTTGTTTTGTGTTGCTTTCAGCTACAAACATATTGTGTCTCTTTTTTGTGTGTCTTTGAAGTTGATTTATGACTCTTTTTAGTCAATTTGTGTTCCTTTATTAGTTGTCTGAATTTTTGTAGTTGATTTGTACCTTTCTGCAATTGTCTTTTGTGTCATAGCAGATGTTTTTTTGTCTCTTTAATGTTATTGTGTGTCTCATAATAATTACAATATTACAATATTTTTTCATGTTGTTTTTTTATTTGTTATGGTTTTGAGTCTCTTTGTTCTTGTCCAAGTTTGTATCTCTTTGAAGTTGATTGCGTCTCTTTGTGGTTGACTTGTGTGTCTTTATTAGTTGTCTTTCTTTTATATTTTTGTAGTTGATTTCTGCTTTTTGTAGTTGTCTCTTCATAGTAGTTTTGTCTCCCTTTATTGCTATTGTGTGTTTCATTATAGTTGCTTATATTTCCTTTCGTTGTAGTTGTGTTGTCTTGTTTTAGCTGTCAGGGTGTTTGTCTATTTGAAAACGACTGTGTCTCTTTCTAGTCAATTTGTGTTTCTTTATTTGTTGTCTTGATTTTTGTGTTTTTGTAGTTGATTTGGAACTTTGTCATTGTCTGTGTGTCTGCTGTCTCTTTATAGTTGTTTGTGTCTCTTTATTGCTGCTTTGTGTTTATTGTTTACAGACATGTAGTTGTTCATATCATATAGCAAAAGGTCAAAAAAATAACTTAAAAAAATAAGCGAAACTACCGGACAGTACAGAAATATACTGCCATGCTTAATTAAAATTAATTTTACCAGTTATGACGCTCACATAGTGTTCATTAATATCAGTATTAGTCATTCAACAACCAAACAGTGAAGAGTAATTTTATTTTGGTTAATTTTAGGAACATTTTCTTTCTAAAATTGTGCGCTTTTACTTTGAAAACAGGGCTTTTACTTGTAATAGAGTAATGTTACAATACGGCATTACTATTTTAATGGAGTAGATGATCTTAGTACTTGTATATAAATTCTTTTTCCTGTTTAGTTAGTAGCAAAGGTTTATAACTGTGCAACCTAGTTATTAAATATTATTCAGCACCTTTTAAAAAAAAAGGAAAGAAAAAACTTAATACCCTCTTAAATGAAAAACTGTTCGACATTTAGTCCTGAATCTCTCTTCCACTGCATCATAAATGTTTGTCTCATTACAAGTCCCCAATAATTATTGACATTCTAAAGATAATCAATAATTGCACTGTAATTTAGAGGCTGTGATTTATAGCATCGCAGACACCTACATGCTTCATCTGCAAATATTGTTAAGTAAAAGGTTTAAACAAATGCCATGTACTCACATTTTACCAAACCTCATTACATATCAAAGGCTGTATAAAAGCAAACTGAATGCAAAAATAATACAATCTGTCAAGTCAAACAAAGATACTGTGAAAACAATACTAACTAAACCAGAAGTACATATAGATGCAAGATAAGAGTCATAAAACTGAGGTCAATATTAATGATACAGTGGCAGTATGGCTCAGTAGGTAGAGTGGCCGTCTTGTAACCAGAGGGTTGCCAGTTTGATCCTAGCGAGCTCATTTCAAGGTGTCCCTGAGCAAGACACAGAACCCCTAAATGCTCCTGCTGGGTCGTGATTAGCACTTTGCATGGCAGCTTCCGCCATCTGTGTGTGAATGTGTGTGAATGGGTGAATGTGATGTATAATGTAAAGCACTTTGGGTATCGTTTCAGGTATAGTAAAGCGCTATATAAATACAGACCATTTACCATTTAATAAACTATAAGTTCATACAAAATTGACTTTAAGATTGGAAATATGTTTCAGATTTAATCCATCTGAAACTTTAAAGCCTAAACGGCTTACAAATGATCAGTTTTTACTTTTATCCAATATTGGCTGATTTCAAGCTGTCATCTGTCTCATAGTGTTCATAGTCAAAGGTTCTGTGATATATCTTGTTGTCAGTCCTAAATCTGATCAGTATAACCTCCGAAACTATTTAATAAATCTGCTTACAGCCTCTGTGAAGTCTTAAGATAGAGAGAGTTGAATATGGTGAGGGTGCAGTGAGGACACAAGATAAGATGAAGATGAGACTGATAAGATGAGTAGAAAATGTGCAGGAGTGGAGACAGACAGACGGACAGCAACAAGGAGGAAACATTCAGAGCCCAGTCCTCATGGGTGCTCAGTGGATCCCTGTAAATCTTCCTTATATTACTTATTGATTGGCTCACAGCCTCCTCCATGGAAAATGAAAGTCCTCTCCAAGCCCTGCATTCTCATTAAATATGAATAAGAGCGCTGCAGTGTCGCGTCGGTATTTCCATTCTGTATTTGGCCAATTTCTTGTATTTGTGCTCATGAAATTCCATGTGGTAGTGTTAAAACTGAGCGGTGCACCCAGTGATTGTATATAATTACATGACTCAGGAACCATTATTGTGTGATTGTAAAACTTTAGTTTTAAGTGAAACTGTAGTTGCTGAAGGGATCAGCCTTAAAACAGTGTTAAAAGGCAATTTAGCTGCACTCTCCTTTATTCCCTCTGTGTCATGATAACATTGTACTCAAGTTTTCTACTCAAATCTGGGGAAATCAATCTTCAAAAAAAACAGTTGAATGTACACAGAATCGAAAATCATACAAAGGTAAAAAAAATCAACAACAAAAAAACAAACAAAAAAACTTGTTAAACAGGATCATTAATCAATTATGCCATCTTCAGTCCACTCCACTTCATCAGTCCTGCAAAATACACTCAGTGTTTACTTTTGTCAATTATTCATCAAAAAATTATAGTATAGGAATTAAACTACGTTTCTGAGCCACACCTAACCTTTGCTTTAACCCTTTATTATTCATAGGGTTTGGTTGTCTCCAGCAGAGGCAATATTTCAGAGTTTCTTAGGCCATCTCCCAGCCACAAAAACAAGCAAAGTGGAGCACAAGAGGAGCTGTGCTGACAATAGACTGTCCTGTGATGATACCCACCTGTCACTGAAAGTGATTAAACCCTTAATTGTGAATACTTTAAAACCCTTACAAAATTAAAATGGGTGAGTTCTGCAAAAATTCACTGCCCGTACATTTGTCATGAATGGAGGAGGTAGTTACAGAGACTATAATCGTGTTTTGTCCAAGGCTGTACATGTGTTTATTTCTACTGTACAGCAACACATTTTAACATGGAGATCTGTAGCGAGTTGACCACAAGTGACTATTTGAGAAACTGCAGGTTTTGGCTTTTCTGGATTGGTTTCATTTTTCAGCCACAAAAGTTGCTGCTTGGCCATGTAATGGCCAGACCTTATGTCCTTAAGTACCCTATGAAGGAATAGTTTAACACTTAAGGAAAATCTTTCCAAGACAACCACATCTGTCCTCTAAGTTTAGAGCTGTAGCCAGGAGACCATTAGCTTAACTTAGCATCAAGCCTGGCAGCATCTAGCATGTTTCAGAAAATATAGTCACAAACGTGTCAACTGCACCTCGTGAGCCCACCAATGTTGTGTTCTTTTTCTATCTTGCTCAGTCACACCTGTGAGGTTACCAGGCAAACACCTTTCTTTTTTTACATTGAGGTTTGTTTGTCTGTCTATGTGCAAAGATAGCTAAAGCACAGCTACCAAGAGCTTAGATGTTTTTACATCTTTCGGCTTTTGTGTTTGAAATAGCAAAGGAATATACAGTGGTAATATGTGAGCTTTAGAGGGGGGATCTGATTTTCAGCTTTAAACTAAGCCTGGCTAACCTTTTTTCTAGTCTTAATGCTAGTCTAACTTCCCTGGCTGCTAAATATACAAAGATAGAAAGAAAAATGGTATCAGTTTATTTAAAAATGCCTTCAAGTGTTCAGTCCACTGGAATTTAATGTTTGAGTTATAAATGGCCACAGACTGGAGTTACAAGCGATAAAAGCTTTTAATTGTTCAAGCTGTTCATTCATAGTGGTACAAAAAACATACCCATAAATAACACAGTGTTTTATGTTGTCACAACACAGAAATATCCACACCACTGTCAGCACAAATTCACATGTCCTGTCTCCATCTGCTTACAGAGGCTCCTCTCATCATTATGCATGCTGAAAAACCACAACACACTGAAAAACACAACAGCCACACAACTGGTTTCCACCTCAGACAAAAGGAGTTATAGTGAAAGGCTGAGAAGATCTCAGGTGAACATGTTTTGTTACAGCAAACAGAGAGAAATATTTGGTTGCCTTGTGTTGCACACTGTAGCTCCACTGGCTGCTGTTCTTGTCGTCCTGTAATCACGAGCATCTGTGGACACACAAAATAAATCCCTTGAACTAACAGTGCATCAGAAGCATCAGAGGTATACTGTCAATGCCTACAGTAATGTCTTCCACTGCTCTGGAAATCATCTCTTCTGCCATTTTTCTGCTGCGCTTGTGAAATTTAACCCTTAGCACCTTATCTTTTAAACATGAACTTTATATTTGATTAGGCTCCTGAACTATGTTGCCAGAGGTGTGTGCAGCCTGTACGACATCTGAATTCTTGATATTTTCTTCAGCACTCTCTGCGTTTATTAAATTACACTCCGTGAAGAGTGACAGGAGAAGTAGCTGTGTGAGAGTATATGATATGTGACAGGTCATGATTTCAGAATCAAACCTGAATATATGGCGAGCAGTTCGGCCTGCTGAGGTACGACAACGCACCATGCTTAAGTAGATTTAATAGCCATGAGATACTTAAGTGCAATGATTGCTTTATTCAGTTTAATTTCTTTGGACATGACTGAATTATTGACACAATGACTTAAAGTAGTTCATGCAAATAAAAGTGATATTCAATCACACTGGTGGTTGGCCTAAGACAGCAGCTACTTAGGTCCTGATGAAGATGTCTACTGCTGATAAAGAGTGCAGGGGAGGGTTTCATTTCTGTTTTTACCAGCTCAGCATTCCTCCTTCAAATTTTTGCTTCTGTGGATAAAATCTGGACATAGATGTATTGATATTTCCACATTCTTTTTTGTAATCAGTCCTTGTGCAATCATATCTACTTGGTTTCACAGTGTTATAGGGCTTACATGTGTGACTGCTGTCTGGTAGTGTGTGAGCGCCTCTCTGTGGTTCAAATACAAACTGCAGAACCTCATTGAATCCAAGCAATTTGAAAGTCTTTATTTGTTATGGTAAATTATGGCGGTAAATTTTATATGAAACCTTGAATTTTAATGTAAAAGTTACCCTGTGTACCTTTAAATATAAACTGGAATTTATTCAAAGCATTTTTTCAGTCTCTTTCTCACGCATTCATACATTTCCCATCTGCATGAACACTAGATGGTGCTAAGAGAACAGCACTAAGACAAAAATTAAGACACCTTATACTGTCCCTCAGCATGCAGCATTCATTTGTATCCCCACTAGTGAAACAAAGAAAGTCTGCGTGCAAAATATTCAGCCACATTTCTCTATTTATGAATAACGGTCTACCATAAATCGTGCCATTATTAAGTGACCTTGCATTATATGTAGCAGTAATAAATAACTTATGAAAATGAGCCTGCTTCTACTGCCACGCATGGCAGTGGGTAAGATGAAGATAGCATTTTTAAATTAGCCTCAAGATGTGTTCTTGAACAAAACCCGAGTGCACAAGCATATAGAAAATGTTTTAGTTTTCTATTACAGCTTTTTCACTCCTTATATCAAATAATTACAAATATATTTTTAGTATTTCTCAGAAGATATCACAGTGAGACAGTAGTTGAGGACATTGGTCCATTCACTTATGACTGTCTTGATAATCTTATAATCTTAATTTTAGAAAAATTACCTTTGTAGGTGTAGCGGTACTACGATATGATTTATTGCTCTCGTTATTAATAATTGGGGCACCACCCTAGATTCCTAGGGAAAAAATTAATATTAATAAAAAATTAATATTCATAAAAATTTTGATCAATCTCATATCAAAAAGTCTTGAATCCTCGGTTAAATTGACCACATTCTACACAAAGAAACACAAGACTGTAGTTTGATCTAAAATGAGGTATTTATTAACTATATGTTTATGTTTATGACATTAAAAATATGTATCACAGTGAAAATATAACAACAAGTCATAGATTTGGTAACAGGTAAATACAATGGTCATCATTCAACCTAAATGGAGTAATAAAGAAGGAATCAGATTAAACATCACAAATTAATAAATCAGCTTCTGTGAAAGATAGAATCTTGATTTTCGGATATGTTAATGATGAATGATTTCCATTGACGTTGGTAATTCTGTAAACACAAAATACATTCCAGAAATATTAATTTGGCAAGGTTTTGTAAGTTCAGTTCCAGTCTCTTTGTTTCAGTCAAAGAGAGTGAGAGGGTGACTCCAGCCTTCAGCCATAAAGTTTTACGACTTGTTATCTGATCTGTGGAAGGCAGAGACATCTCCGGCTGAGGGTCTCCTAAAGCTGAAAAGGGATTTTAGCATGAAAATTCATTAAACAAACATCCATAGCATATAATTGAAAGTCATTGTCTTTTAAAAAGAAGAAGTTATTCCAGGGGTTTAAATGTTCACAGGAGCTCCATCCTTCTGTGAATGAAAACCTACAGAAATACAAATGTCTCAATCCTCCTATAGAGATGGGTGTTGGTCAGTGCTGGAGAGAGGGACAGCTTATCTGAGTTTTGATCAGCTCAGGAATTCCAGGGCCTTTGCAGTCTTGCTACATAGGGATAATTATGTATACAGTTTATATTGCTTTTCATGCATAGAGCTTAGATACAACCAGAGCTTGAATTTTTATCATTTATAAAAATATATATATATATTACAATAGAAATGAATACTTATTTTGCTAATAAACAAACACTTTTGATGAGTTGTTAATTTTTGTAGTCACAGATGCAATTTGCCTATTTTCCAGTTAGGACCTTCTGCCAAACAAAACAGCAATATATAAGAGCATCACTATGGGCTTTTTCAAAAAATGAATGAATAACCCATTGTTGTGAAAATATGATACTTTTTAACCTTGTTAACATGTCAGTATGTTTTGATAAATAGTTTTCTTTTCAGATGTGTTTGTGTGTGAGCATGTGTGTGTTTGAAAAGAGAATAAGAGGCCAGAGGAAGGACCCCAGCACTGGGTTGCACGTCGACAAAATCAATGTCAGTATGAAGAGTTCATTTGCAAAAACAGGTAACTCCGTTTTATAAATTTTCAGAAAACTCTTTTTTTTTAATTGCTTACTTGAGATAATAATAATAATAATAATAATAATAATAACACTAATAATTTATTTTTTCTCTATTTTGTCATGTATTTTTCTACTGAATCAAATCCACTCAACTTCAGTTTGATTGATATTATCTCAAGTAAACAATAAAAAAAAGTTTTCTGAAAATTTATCAGAACGGAGTTATCTGTTTTGCAAATGAACTCGTCATATGTAAATGAGAATCGTTCCACTATAAACTCCCTCAACTTTGGTGCGGATTTTTTTCTTTCCCCCTACAAACGCATTTTATGGAAACTGGAATATGCTGGAAGACACATTGTGAGGAAATATACAGTCAACAGCATGGCTGAATATTTTCATCATGACACTGCAGTGCACTGATGACAGTCTTAACAACACAAATTCAGATATGCAGAATTTCATATGTAACAAATCTAAAGAACCAACTATGTCTGACTTGCAGAGTGGGACTTTCTGTATCCTTATTCTTCTTCAGAATCAGTTTCCAGCTTGAGCATGAATGGCTGAATTACTCCAACATTCAAATTTGCTGTTGTGTATCACAGACTGCTTTTGCAGTGCAGGAACAGAGTCGTAGGTGAGCTGGGGTCCGTTTCACAAAGCAGGTTTACTGAAAACTCTGAGTCTGCTAACCCTGAAATGAGGGAAACTCTGAGTTTTCCGTTTCACAAAGGGAGGTAACTCAAACCAGAGAAAGAGCGGTAACTCTAGCCTGTTTCACAAAGAGAGGTAACTTAAGCTCTCGGTCAGTTACCGTAGTAACAGACTCTATGAACCTAACCTGGTCGGGACCAGGCTTTTCTCAACCTTGAATTTCTCTCTGTCTCTGCCCTCTTTCAACTGGGGTCACGCCCCCTGAGCTTTAAAATAGAGTGCGCGTTTACAACGCTTCATACAGTAAAGTGAGGAGCCGCTTTATGGGGCGTTCAGGCACACGTCTTAAACTAAGGAATCTATCTTCAAGTGTTTTGGGCAAATTCAATTAATAATTAAAAAGTCAAAAACAAAATATTTTCTGCAAACTTTACCAGATTGTTGTTCTATACGTCCTCAACTACATCTGGTGTAATTTTTAACTTGTTTCACTGTAACATTTTGGATTAATCTGTTGCTGAAGTTATAAACCGCATACAATATAAAACCTGATTTCATAGGCAAATTTAAATATTCATGAAAAAATAAACAATTTGCTTTCTGTAACTTCCACCAGATTCTTGTTCTACATGTCCTCAGCTACCTCTGTGGTGATTTTCAGAAAACAATTTGTTTGTATTTTAATTAAAATTTTAATTTAATTTAATTTAATTTAATTAATTTTAATTTAATTAATTAATTTAAATATTAATGAAAAAAACATTAAAAAAAATGTTTTCTGCCCACCTCCACCACTTTCTTGTTCTACATGTCCTCAACTACCTCTGTGGTGATTTTCAGCTCATTTCACTGTAGCATTTTGAAATAATCAGGTGCTGAAGTTATAGACCACATGCAGTACAATACTAGCCTTGCCGTGCTAGACAACCCACGGCAACAAATTTAATTCTCTGCCAGGGTGGGTCTAGTTACCCTCCATAAGGCTCGAGGTTGGATGCTCCTAAAACTGGCCGGACGAATCACCATGAAGTGTAGAGTCAGCGTAACTAAGTGACGACAGAGGCGCGACGATTCTGACAGAAACAACCAGCGCACAATAAACAGTTATCTTTCGACTCGGCTTTGGCCACAGCCCTTAAAGATTTAAAGCTAAAATTCAACTTGAAAGATAAACAAAGGACGGCACTGAAGTGTTTCATTGAGAAGAAAGACGTATTTGGACTTATGCTGACGGGATATGGCAAATCCTTAATATACCACTTGGCTCCGCTGATTGGGAAGCTAATGGGACTTAGCCACAATCCGGCGCTCAAGGAACTACGTCAGCCTATTCGTTGCGCTGATTGGTTGTATACTTACCCAATTGCTGCAGAGTGATTTAAAAGACAACCTTTTAGCCCGCCTCACTCCCTGTCGAGCGTTCCTAGACCCTTGTGTCTTAAGAGCTGGGTCTAGCATGGCTAGGCAAGTACAATACCTGCTTTCATGGACAAATTAAAATATGAATTAAAAAACAGAAACAATTTGTTTTCTGTAACTTGCACCAGATTATTGTTTTACATGTCCTTAACTACCACTGTGGTGATTTTCAACTTGTTTCACTGTAGCATTTTAGAGTAATTTGTTGCTGAAGTTATAGACCGCATACAATATATAACCTGCTTTCATGGGCAATGTCAAATTTAAAAAAAAAAACATATTCAAATTGTTTTCTACATACTCCCCCACAAAATTGTTCTACATGTCCTCAATTACCTCTGTGTTTATTTTCAACTTGATCTGTTAAATAAATTTTAAATCATATTCTGTTAATGACATTGTGCTGCAACCTCAGACTGGGATTAGTCATTTTAATTTCTTTTAGGATTTCCCAGTGTGATTGGCTGCATAGATGGCACACACATCCCCATCACAGCTCCATCACATAATGAAGGCGATTATGTGAATAGGAAGTCCATTCACAGCATGAATGTGCAGGTAGGTAGATGGACTACGTTTTCTAAATGTTAAAGACTGCATCATAATTCAACATCTGTCTTTCTCTGCACTGTCAAGATCATATCTGATGCTGCATACATCATTTCTAATGTGGAGGCCAAGTGGCCTGGGTCTGTTCATGACGCAAGAATTTTTCGAGGGTCTAACCTGAGCAACAGACTGCAACGTCTGCAGCCTAATGTGCTCAACACACAGTGCGCGATACTTGGCAGTGGCAGGCGACGGCGACACACGGCGTGCTGTGCAAAAGCACAGATCGCTTGTCTCCCTCACTTCTGATTGGCTGTGAAATTGGAGGGATTTTTTACATTTTCAAAGAGTTTCATGACAGAAAAGCATAAAGATGATGAGCCAGAAGATATTTCTTGATTTAGCCGAAATTTTACTATTGACATTGGCTTATAAAAGAAAGAAACTACCCTGGGTCCATGCCATATTACAAACTAGGAAAGAGCATGGAGAATGCCAGATCTCAGAAAAGACCCAGAAAAACTCCGGGCCTACTTTAGCTGAAAACAATAGTTGAAAACCAGAGCGGACCATTAATGTATAGGAGCGGACTGTACTGTATAACATGCTGTAAGTTCATTGGTCAGTGAGTGAAACCCTCGCTGATTGGTTGAAGCTCCAAGCGACAGCGACAAAAGTTGAACATTTTTCAACTTTCTTGTGTCGTGTTGCAAGCCAGCGGGTGCACGTCTACGTGAACGCGCGCGAAATTTTACATGCACGAAGGTCGCCGTCGCGTTGTTGGGAGGGGAGAAAGCGGTGTTCGTCTCGTCACACAACAGCCATAGAAAATGAATGGAGCGTGATTGTTGTCGCCTCCTGTGTGTTGAGCCCATAAAGATTTTCACAATATAATTCAGTTGTCTCTCTAACCCTCCTTTAATATACTCTAATGTATCCACTATACATTACAGGAGGGTTTGATGGCCTTCTGCGGGGTGAGAGGGGTTACCATGCCAACCTAGGCTGATGACCCCATACCCTGACCCTGAACCAGGCCCCCAACAGAACTTCAACCGGGCTCATTGCAGGACGAGAGCAAAGTTGGAGAGGACCTTAGGCCTGCTGAAAGCCCATTTCCAGTGCCTACGTTACTTCAGGGTGACCCCTGAGAGGGCCTGTGATATTATTGTGGCATGTGTTGTTCTTCATAATATTGCCACTATTAGAAGAGAGCAACACCCTGCTGTACAATTTGAAGACCCAGATGATGACCCCATCCACTTGCCAGCTATCCAGGATGGCAGAGCAATCAGAGACACGATATGCAATAATCACTTTAGAGTTTAAGTCACCATCATCACCACCACCACCACAGCAGTCAAATATACACACGATACACGTTTCTTTTGGTCTTCTTTATTTCCTACAAATAAAAGAGCCAGTTTAGTTAATGTTCCAGTAGTTAACATAATTGACCCTTCTCTAAGTCCCGCCCCCCTTGGTTACTGTTGCTATGCCTGTCAAGCTTTCCCTCCTAGCATGAAATATGGAGTTTTTAGCGGTACCGGTGAGTGATATTTCTCAGGAGATATGTGCAAATTTCTCGACATATTCTACAGCGATATCAGAGAGAAGCAGACAGAAGGGTCTCCAATATGTTTTTGAGAACTCCATTCACCAAATTAAATGTTGGTGGAGTGCAAATGAAGAGGACATTAAAATAAAGGGAAAAGCACACAGATCTCAGTGTAAGCGCCAAACACCCCATGTATTGTCACTTCACATCAAAAATAATCATATACAAGAACAACAATGTTCTTGTACAGCAGGGTAAGCCGATATGTATTATATACATTTAAATTAATGTTATGTCAACTGTCATTATCATGTGTCTGCCCATTTCTTGCTTAGCTAAATTTGTGTTTGTTTACAGCGCGCCAGGATATTGGTCACATATAGTGGGGCTGATCGATACACTTGATCTCATTAAGGCACAGCAAAGCCCAGCATTATCTTGCACAAGTTTGCCACAACAGTGGCACAAACCAAGGGGTTACAACATTAATGCAGTACCGATCTCATCTGTTGTTGTAGCCAAAGATAGACATGAGTGTAGGCGGAGACCCGTAGATTGCTGCTACAAAGGAAGCAGGTAGGATCATATTTAGGAAGATGAGGTACTGTACAATGAGCTCTATATTGAGCAGCCACAGGATTTGAGAATTCAGTTGTAGGGCATCCGTCCACAAAATATCAGAAGTTGTCTCTATATATCACCAGTATTTATTTTGCTCAAATAATACACGGTAGCTCAAGTTTTAAGAGAAGTAACCTTCTATTGAGACGTCTTTCTTTGCTAATGTTATCTGACCTAACACACAGAGCTACGGTTAGCTAATGTTAGCTAGCAACTTACCTTAGAAGAGACGTAGGCGTTCTTATTGATTTTGGAGGGATTCAGCTGATCATGCGGTCTCCCACACTGCTTAATCCACACGCGGCACCTTTCTTCTTGTGTCTTTGGCTTGGGGAATGCAAAAAAATCATTCAAAAATCGATTCCAGCTTTGCGGATAACGAGTGTCGGACTTGCAAGTACCGTACGCACACCACTTTGGCATATTGTCTTCTGCTGAAAGCTTGACAGACCTCTCGGACCTAGTTACAGTTGCTAAGTTAGGATTGGACAGTAGCCATTTGTGGGTGGGGTTTAGTGAAGGGTCAATTCACCTGTGACCATGCACCCACCTCTAACTTGTGCTCCAGTATTTCAAGTTCCAGATCTGCCTTCCTAATCTGACAGTCCAAGTATTGCATTTCTTTATCTGTTTTTTGAAGTTTTCTCAGCAAATGCAGTTTGTATATCTGTTTTACTGGTAATAGATAGATGACATTAAATTATACAGTTGCACATGAATTCCATGGAATGAACCTCTGGTGTTTACTGAACACTGTGTCAATCTGTGCAGTGGAATCTGAGGGACCATCCTGCTGCTGCCCAGCCATGCTCTGTTAGAGAATGTGCAATACTTCAGTGTGGGTTAAAGGCATTAGAGGAGATTTAATTTCCTACGACTTTGAACGTAGCATGCGCATGCGCACATACAACCTCTCCCTCACCCCCCTCTAACCTCCCCCCTCTTAACATTTACGAAGAATCGCCCCCCTCCAGAAACTTGCGTAGGACTCGTGAAGTTGCCTACAGCCGCAGTATAATACAATAATACATTTTACCTGTCCAGAAGGAATTTAGCAACCAAGGCATCTGTCTTTAGGTCCATTTGTTGCTTGAGCTGATGCCATCGCCCAAATGACTCGCCAATAATCACTTTTGTTTTTGCATTCTCGCGATCCAGTTGTCTTTTATTTTCTCTGACCTCAAAAAATGCCTTTCTTTTACGACTGGGTCCCCCTGGATCTTTATCTGCCATTATGTAAAAAAGATGAGCAAAACAAGTTGCCAGCTAACTACGAAGCTATACCAAAGCAACACATACACAAAACACGTAAGTCCAAGGCGTACGTAATCTACGTAACTAGGCCTGAGCCGGAAGATTTTTGATTGACAGGAAAGGGAGCAAAGCAAATGCCTCGGTCCGAGCACGTTGATTGGCTGATGTTTTTCAGGTCCTGCCATGTCCACAGTTATTTTTAAAAAAAATTATTTTAGAAACCATACATACAAGTCCACTAAAGGTCAGTATATTCATTTTATGTGAATCAGACAAATTAAACAACAAAAACATCCTCCATAATGCCTTTAAATGTCACACTCTGTATTCCACCAGAATGTTAAGAAAGGTGAAAAGGAAGAGAACTATCGGTAACATACCTCTATATGCCTTTCTGAATCCCCCTCTGTGAAGGCAGCAGACACAGTTTCATCCTCTTCATCCGAGATGAGTGATATGTTTCAGTATATACTGGTATACCATTTGGCAAAATCTTTTGAGTATTGCGTACTTACAGTTACAAGGTCGGTTGTGGTGCTCCCTCCAGGGATTCCTTCAGCCACTGGCCTTCCCAAATTCTGGTTTAGGGCCAGGTCCTCTGCCTCAGTGCCCGCAACCCGTTTTGCAGGCATCTGCTTTCTTTCTGTTGGCTGAGTAGAAGTCTGTGTTAGTTTAAATAGGCTTAAGTATTTAACAGAACATGATATGGATTAAGAAATTTAGGCTATGTATGGGATAAAACAACTGCACAGTCACACAGACACTTTATATTTATGATACTTTACAATTATAACATGGTCAAAATGAATTACCTTCATGAGATTATGCCAAGGTCTTACCTTTTTGAACAGTGTTTTTATATTTCATCTTATGGGCTCGACACACAGGAGGCGACAACAGTCGCGCTCCATTCATTTTCTATGGCTCTTGTGCAAGGAGACGAACATCGCTTTCCTCCCTCCCAACAACGTGACATTCGTACATGTGAAATTTCGCGCCGTTTACATAGACGTGCACCCGCTGGCTTGCGACGCGATACAAGAAAGTTGAAAAATGTTCAACTTTTGTCGCTGTCGCCTGGAGCTTCAACCAATCAGCAAGGGTTTCACTCACTGACCAATGAGCTTACAGCATGTTACACAGTATAGTCTGCTCCTATACATTAATGGTCGCTCCGGTTTTCAACCATTGTTTTATAAGCCAATGTCAATAGTAAAATTTCGGCTAAATCAAGCAATATCTTCTGGCTCATCATCTTTATACTTTTCTGTCATGAAACTCTTTGAAAACGTAAAAAATCCCTCCAGTTTCGCAGCCAATCAGAAGTGAGGGAGACAAGCGATCTGTGCTTTTGCACAGCGCGCCATGTGTCGCGGTTGCCTGCCGCTGCCAAGTACCGCGCACCGTGTGTTGAATTTATCTCCTGTTGCAATGACTTTCGCATTTCCCCCTCAACTGTCGCTCCCCGTGGGAGGCAATAGTCGTGTTCCACTCATTTTCTATGGCTCTTGTTCAACGTGACGAACATCGCTTTCCCCCCTCCCAACAATGCGACGCCGTCATTCGTGCATGTGAAATTTCGCGTGCGTTCACGTAGACGTGCACTCGCTGGCTTGCGACGCGATCAGGGACGGCTGGTATAAATGGGCTAACAGGGCTAAGCCCTCCCAGGCCAACACAAAAAAGATCAGAAAATAATTTTTTAAATAACTTACAACAGATTGTTTTAAGTTTAGGTGAAAACAAAGGTAGCAACAGCACCAATCAGTCAAAAGAAAAACATAGAATATCTCTAAATGGGCTTATTTTTTACAGCCCCAGCAGATACAGTCCGCTTTCATTCATTTCATTCTAGTAAGTGATTGACAGGTGTCATGTCCCGCTCCCGTGATTTACTGATCGTTTGGGCTAGCTTCAGTCAGCCCACAGGCCTTTGACGCAGCAAGAAAAGGTTAAGCTATGGCGGCCGTTAGCATGAACGAGGTGGATTATTTGCTTTCATGTCCATTTTCCTCAATGTCTTTGGAGGAAAAGCTGGAAGTTAAGAGACTGGGATCACATCGGCCATCGATGTGAGCTTCTTTTCAAATAAGGTAGGCCCATGTTGACCTGTTATAGGACTGTGACACCTTGTTTTTGCTGAGGTTATCTGTTGTACTGAAGGTGTGTTTTGCACTACATGTCGCCAAACAGCTGTAATAAGACAGTTGCAGCAGGCTATCTGTGGACAGTCGTTGCAATTGGAACACGTTTTGTAGTGGTGTGTGTGTGTGTGTGTGTGTGAGTGAGAGAGAGTGTTGATGTAGAACACTAAAAAAGTATAGTGTACCTGTAATTGATATAACTGTGTGTATCATAGGTGATGTTGCTTTTGCAGCTGTGTTAACCATTTAATCGGTATTATGCATTTGTTAGCCCACCCAACAAATTTCACCACCAGCCGCCACTGGACACGATACAAGAAAGTTGAATAATGTTCAACTTTTGTCGCTGTTGCCTGGAGCTTCAACCAATCAGCGAGGGTTTCATTCACTGACCAATGAACTTACAGCATGTTACACAGTACAGTCTGCTCCTGTACATTAATGGTCCACTCCGGTTTTCAACCATTGTTTTCAGCTAAAGTAAGTCCGGAATTTTTCTGGGTCTTTTCTGAGATCTGGCATCAAATGGTGGTATTCTCCATGCTCTTTCCTAGTTTGCAATATGGCATGGACCCAGTTTCGTTTCTTTCTTTTATAAGGGCGGCATAGATCAGTGGGTAGAGTGGCCGTCTCACAACCGGAGGGTTGTGGTTTGATCCCCCGGCCCGTTGTGCTCATGTCGAGGTCCTTGAGCAAGACACCGAACTCCTAATTGCTCCTGGTGGGTCGTGGTTAGCGCCTTGCAGCTTCCGCCATCAGTGTGTGAATGGGTCAATGTGATGTATCATGTAAAGTGCTTTGGATAAAAGCGCTATATAAATACAACCATTTATTTATTTACCATTTATAAGCCAATGTCAACAGTAAAATTTCGGCTAAATAAAGCAATATCTTCTCATCATCTTTATGCTTTTCTGTCATGAAACTCTTTGAAAAAGTAAAAAATCCCTCCAATTTTCCAGCCAATCAGAAGTGAGGGAGACAAGCGATCTGTGCTTTTGCACAGGGCGCCATGTGTCGCCCTCGCCTGCCGCTGCCAAGTGTGATGAATTTATCTCCTGTTGCAATAACTTTCGCATTTCCCCCTCAACTGTCGCTCCCCGTGTGTCGAGCCCATTAGACTTCTCCCCCGCCGGATTGCACCTAAATGAAATAACTTAATAGGCTACCATTCAAACAGTTTTCCCTTGTAATATTATCATGATTGCAAAGGACTACATTTAAACTTATGTATTGACCCAAGTAGCGATGTTCTCCCACGCTGTCTCCCTCTCTTTTGCAGCTGTAGCTGTGTTGCACTTCTCTCTAATACCGTGTTCGAAGTCGCCTTATGAGCGCATTAAGATCTCCAGTTCAAGTGGTGTAAAAAAACGCAGCCCTCCACTTCCCCGTTGCCATAGTGACTCGTCGAATCTGGGCTCCGTTGATGCTGTCTTCTTATAGTTGTGGTGTATGTGCTTAACTTTGGGTGAAACTACTCCGAGTTGATTAAATCAACTCAAATCAGCTGTTCTGGAACCGGAAACTCAGAGTTTCCTATCTTAGAGTAGATCAACTCAGAGTTCAGGGTTATACTCAGAGATTGTTGAACCTGCTTTGTGAAACAGATCCCTGGTGTGCTTGAGCTACAGTGAGTGTAGACGGGGAGATTTGCACATTCTGGTTTCAGAGTTTCATCTAAGCCATTTAAGATCATTTAGATCAAGACCAGGAAGCCGCAGGTCCTGATGGAATCGGCTCCAGGCTCCTCAGAGACTGTGCAGACCAGCTCTGTCAGGTGCTGATGCACATCTTTAACCTGAGCCTGAGTCTGGAGAGAGTTCCTGTGTTGTGGAAGACTTCCTGCCTGGTTCCTGTCTCAAAGATCAGGAACCCCAGGGAGCCAAACCACTTCAGACCTGTGGCCCTCACTTCTCATCTGATGAAGACCATGGAGAGGAACATCCTCAGGAACCTCCGTCCCCAGGTGAGCCCACATCTGGACCCACTGCAGTTCGCTTCCCAACCGAACATTGGAGTGGATGATGCAGTCGTCTACCTGCTGCACAGATCGCTGACTCACCTGGAGGACACCGGCAGCACTGTGAGGGTCATGTTCTTTGACTTTTCCAGTGCTTTCAACACAATCCAGCCTTCTCTGCTCAGGGCAAAGCTTGAGGGAGTGGGAGTAGACTGTCACCTGACTGCTTGGACCATCGACTACCTCACCAATAGACCACAGTACGTGAGGCTTCAGGACTGTGTGTCTGATGTAGTAGTCAGCAGCAGGGGGGCCCCACAGGGGACAGTGCTCTCTCCCTTTCTCTTCATCCTGTACACATCGGACTTCCACTACAACTCTGGGAGCTGTCACCTCCAGAAATTCTCTGATGATACAGCCATTGTTGGGTGTGTGTCTGATGGGGACGAGCTGGAGTACAGGACGGTCATCTCTGACTTTGTCGACTGGTGTGAGCGAAACCATCTGCAGCTCAACACCGGTAAGACGAAGGAGATGATCATCGACTTCCGCAGGAGGAGGGCACCTCAGACTGCACCGGTGAGCATCTAGGGTTTGGACATTGAGATACTGGACTCTTACAAATACCTGGGTGTTCACCTCAACAACAAACTGGACTGGTCACACAACACAGAGGTCCTGTACAAGAAGGGCCAAAGTCGTCTCCACCTGCTGAGGAGACTGAGGTCCTTTGGAGTGTGCAGGACTCTGCTCCAGAAATCTATGACTCTGTGGTAGCATCTGCTGTTTTCTATGCAGTGGTCTGCTGAGGAGCAGGGAGCACTGAAAGGGACAGAAAGAGACTGAACACACTGGTCAGGGGGGCCGGTTCTATCCTGGACTGTTCCTTGGACTCCATAGAGGAGGTGGGTGAGAGGAGGATGTTGGCAAAGCTCACATCCATCATGGACAATCCCTCTCATCCACTGCATGACACTGTGGAGTCGTTAAGTAGCTTCTTCAGCAGCAGACTGAGACACCCACCCTATAAGAAGGAGCACTATCGCAAGTCATTCATTCCATCTGCTATAAGACTTTATAACATCAGCATCACTGGCTGATGTTAACATAAACTGGACTTTATCACATCATCCTTTATCACATAATGTGCACAGTTCTTGCACTATTTGAATTTTCCTACACTCACATCATTCCATAAGCCACTTTTTCCACCCTCCACCCTTGTGCATATTGTAAATATTATTATGACTATAACTATATTGTTGTTTATTGCTGCTCACTGTATGCTGTAACATGGGAAATTTCCCCTGACATGGGGAGTAATAAAGATTATCTTATCTTATCTTAAAGGCAGGAATGGAATGTTTTCATGGGGGAAGAAAATTCAAATTATGTAGGTCTAATACAGAAATATTATTTTTTAGGAGGTGAGTCAATGACCAGTTCGTTAATTTCGGCTGTACTTACGATTCCTGTATTTTACATTTTATATTAAGATTTCACTACTTTAAATTTGCCAGAAAGACATTTGGAAGATCCTACATCACCAAATTTTTGATACATCTATGTTAATCTTTGTTTGGACGAATTAATTATGAAACAGTCCATGTAGTTCGGTCCAAATTTTGTAAGGGGGATCGGGGTCTCTTATGATCAGCACTGTGGTGGCACACATTTTTTAAAGGGAGTTTAAAGTCTTTCTCTGCCACCAATAAATAAAACAAAATTACTGTGTCTTGTAATTCTCAGCAGCTGAAGTGTGAGACATAGAGGTAAAAGGAGGATTTTGTTTTGGTTCATCCATCCATCCATTCTCTATACAGTACACCGCTTTATCCTCACTAGGGTCGCGTGGGGGTGCTGGAGCCTATCCCAGCTGACTCGAGCGAAGGCAGGGGACACCCTGGACAGGTTGCCAGTCTGTCACAGGGCTACATATAGTACAGACAAACAATCACACTCACATTCACACCTATGGACAATTTAGAATTATCAATTAACCTCAGCATATTTTTGGACTGTGGGAGGAAGCCAGAGTGCCCGGAGTAAACCCACGCATGCATAGGGAGAACATGCAAACTCCATGCAGAAAGATCCCAGGGATCTTCTTGCTGCAAGGCGAAAGTGCTAACCACTACTCTACTGTGCAGCCACCTGTTTTGGTTCAATCTCTGTTTTTGCTGAGCGGAGTGTTTGAGTCGGCGCTCCCCCTGGGCTCCTGCTGAATGGTACGGTCCGGAGCGGCTCGCTGTGTAGTTGCAGGTCTCTGACAGTCTGGATCCAGGAAACTCCAGCAGTAGAACATCTCCGGAAAGAACAGCAGATTTATCTCCCACAGTGACCATGTTTAAAGGCAGGCGCCACAACCAGAGATGTGAGTATGGATTACCGACAGATGAGTTAGTGTCGCTGAAGTTCATGTTGTCAGGATCGACCCTTGTCTTCCTAATTATAATAATAGTAATGATAATAATAATAATTTTGGAAGTATAGTGAGGCTCACGGTGGAGTAAACAGAACTATATAGCTGATTAGCTCAGGCGCTTCTCGGGTTCTTAAAAACTTCATAATTGCTCATGTGTGACTAAATCTCTGGATTGAAGTTTGTGTCTGCTGCACTCTTTTTCTTCAACATTTTAACATGTAGCTAAATGTGTATTTAATTTGCAATGCATTGTGAGCATTTGCACTGCTGCTTTAATCCTGCATCACAACTTGATTATAGACAGTGAGCTTAAGAGCTGCAAAAATTAACCAGTAGTCAGCTATTCATTTAATCGGCAACCATTTTGAAAATCGGTCAGTCAGTTTAAGTTTTTTTTTTTTTAATCTGATTTTAGCCTCGTTAAAATGACCTCCTCTTTGTCAATAAAGAGAATATTTCTTAGGCTGTGGACAAAACAAGACATTTGAGGATGTTATTTTGTGTATTGGGATTTTTTTTAAATCTTTGACATTTTGTAGGCCAAAAATCAGTCAGTTAATTGGGAAAATAATCTACAGATTACTTTGCAATAATAACAGCAATCCTTAGCTGCAGCTTTGGGTTGAAATTTGTTCAGCATGTTTCAGCTGTTTAACATGTAATGTGTATTTTCCAATCGAGCTTATTTTGCATTGTGCACTCTTACCCTGTAGTTTAAATCACGCATGACAAACTGAAAAGGCAATGATTTAAATCATACAAGATATATAATAACAATGATTAATTGTTATGGCCATGCTAATAGTAGTTTACCCAGTTCCTGCCTTTTTCCCCTGAACTGTGTGCATAACCAACACTTAATTCAATCTATTAGCGGACTGCAGTCTAACAAATTAGAGTGTGGTTGTCTTGTGCAAAAAAGTGTGTTCCGCGAGTGCTGCTTAGGTGCCTTTGAGCAAGGTGTCTTTACTGTTCAGTGGTTGCACCTGACTGCTCCAGGTGTGTGCATAAGAGGTGAAATGCTGAAGGACTTATTTTTGCTTGTGCGACAAATCTCTGTGTGAATGAATAACTCCAAATATTAATGAATATGTACTGATATGTAATCAACATCAGGTATTCATGAAATGAGTGTGTTGTACATTTGAAAGTCTTTTAATATTATTCATCGAAATTCAATTATTTTTACTGTTATAATATGCCTTTCTGTTAAAGGCCCGAGGTCTTGGTCCTGATTGGAATCAGTAAAGACATTATGCACTTTAGATGAAGGCATACCTGCAAGCTTTGAAGGTTATAGTCTTGGAAAACAGTTGTAACATTAAAGTTGGCAGAATCCACATCCTGTTATGGTTATTGTCCTTTGTGTATGTTTTTGGGCTTGTGTGTCTCTGTCTCCCTCTGTCTGTTGTCTTCCCCTTCTGTCTCTCTCCCAGTTGCTCGTCCCCTGGCTCTGTCACCTCATTAACTGATCACTGTCAACTGCAGTCAATTAGCTCCATTCATATCACCTGGTCTCCTTCCCTCCTATTTAAGCCCTGCCTTTCCCTCAGTTCTTTGCTGGCGCATAGTTGGATTTACATGCTGCTTCTCTCTCCACTCCCCACCTTCCCTACTGGATTTCATCAGTTTGTTGGACTTCTTCACTTTTTCACCTTTTTCTGGATTACCCCCTTTGAACTCAAATTGTTTGTTGGACTCCAGTTTGCTCTTGCCCTAGTTGTTTGTCTCGCCGTATGTAAGTACCTTTTTAGCCTTGTCGTTTGCCACTGTCTAGTTTTGTTTTTAGTGTCCATTTCAGTCCCGCTTTCAGTTTGTAGGGATTTTCGTTTTTGCTTAATAAATCCTTTAATTATGTCCAGTGTTGTGTCTGTAATGTCTGCGCCTGGGTTTTCCACACCCCACAATCCTGACACATCCAGTGTATATGCAGCTAGTTAAAACATTACCTTAGCTGTAGTGTAATTACATCTAAGATATGTTGAATTACATCTTGCTGGCTACAATAAACTGTTCAGAATCTTGTTAATGTCACGGTTTTAGGTTGGACTCGAGCAGAGGAGCACACTACCGAGGCAGGAATGGAGATTTAAGGAGGTTTAGTGGCAAATGAAGTGGGTCTGGGGGTGAGTTCAGAATGCACCTGGAGGTTCGTCTGGTTCTGGAGAGGGGGAGCTGGGGATCGGCGGCCGTCGTCGGTTCCGTGGGGGAGTCGAGTGTGGCGGCAGATAGTTATGGGATCTCTGGCGGCGGTGGGGCTTGGTTTGGGGATGGAGATCCGGGAGGGATGGTGTCGCGGGAGAAGGAAGGGCAGACGTAGATGGTCCAGGCGGGGATGAGGAACGAACCGGCTGAGAACAAGCAGAGCACGGCAGGCAGGAGTCTGGACAGCAGGCCCTGAGTGCAGACAGAAGAGAAAACACGTTAGCAAAAATGTTTCACAGAATGCAGAGCTTACTGTGCGGCGAGAAAGAGACTGACGGGTCTGTCAAGTACAACAATCTGGCGGAGAATGGAGGAGTGAACCGGTCTTTTGTAGCAGAGGCAGGTGATTAGTGGAATGATCTTCAGCTGTCCAGACTCTCACGAAGCGGCTGATTGTCTGAGTGGCGTCAGCTTGGCTGTGCTTCACTCAGAGTGCTGCTGGAGAGAGAGAGGGAGAAAGGGAGAGGAAAAAATGGGAGATAGATGGGAAAACGGTATTTGGATGCCAGATAGGGAGAGGGTGAGAAGAGGGTTCTGACAGTACCCCCTCCTCAACGGGCGCCTCCTGGCGCCCCACGAAGTCGGTCTGGGTGAGCACGGTGAAAATCCCGGATTAGTGAAGGATCCAGGATACGGCTTTTAGGGACCCAAGTCCACTCCTCAGGGCCATAACCCTCCCAGTCCACTAGATATTGAAGGCCCCTACCCCGGCGGTGGACATCCAGCAGGTGGGACACAGTGTAAATGGGGTCTCCATCCAAAAGTCGGGGGGGTGGGGAGGCCGGAAAGGAAGGGGCCAGCGGGCTTTCCTGAACCGGTTTAATCTGGGAGATGTGGAACATGGGGTGAACTTTCATGGTGGGGGGGAGACGGAGGCGGACTGCGAAGGGGTTTATGATCTTGGTGATTTCAAAGGGGTCGATAAACCGAGGGGACAATTTTCTGGAGGTGGCACGGAGGGGTAGATCCTTAGCTCGCAGCCAGACCCGTTGACCGACCACATGGATCGGTGCCTCGGGCCGATGTCAGTTGGCCTGATCTTGAGTTCGACGAGATGTACGGAGGAGGGCGACTCAGGCCTGACGCCAGGTGTGAGTGCACCGACGGATATGAGCCTCCACCGATGGCACCGCAATTTCTCTCTCCCGATCCGGGAAGAGTGGTGGCTGGTATCCATAGCCGCAGTGGAAAGGGGAGAGGCCAGTGGCGACGCTGGGAAGGGTGTTGTGGGCGTACTCCACCAAGGGGAGATAGGAGCTCCAGGCGCTGGGGTTCTTCGATGTTAAACACTGGAGGGTGGCCTCCATCTCCTGATTCAGCCGCTCCATCTGGCCATTGCTTTCTGGGTGAAAACTGGAGGTTAGGCTGACCTTGGCCCCAAGAGCGGAACAGAATGCTCGCCATACTTGCGAGGTGAATTGTGGTCCTCGGTCAGAGACAATATTGAGGGGAATGCCGCGTGCTCGGAAGACATGGGTCACTAACAGATCTGCTGTTTCACGGGCTGAAGGGAGCTTGGGTAGGGGAATGAAGTGGCCAAATTTGGTAAAACGGTCAATGATAGTGAGGATGGTGGTCATACCATGAGAGGGGGGTAGGCCGGTCACAAAGTCCAAAAAGATGTGAGACCAAGGTCGCCGAGGAATGGGTAGTGGGTGGAGGAGTCCAGAGACTGGCTGATTGGAGGTTTTGTTCTGGGCACAGACGGAGCAGGCTGAGATGTAATTCCGACAGTCCTGGTTCATGGTTGGCCACCAGAACCGCCAGCATCCAGGTTACCCCTGGGTAGCAGGACAGCTGGCTGGAGTGGCTCCAACGGAGGACATCTGGGTGAACGGCCTCCGGGACGAACAGCGTTCCTGGGAGACCGGCTTCCGGAAAGACTTGGTTCTGTTGGGCTTGGCGGACCTTAGTTTCAATATCCCACGTGAGGCAAGCCAGGTGGCAGGGGACCAGTGAAACCTGTGAGAGAGGGAGGTGAGAGTGGTTAGTGGGGCTGCAATCTGGAGCTGTTTGTGGTCCCTGGGCTCCAGCCAATCCTCCACCGCCGCAATCTTGGCCGGGTCCATCCTGACCTCCCCCGCAGCGATGATGTAACCGAGGAAGGGCACCTTCAACACGTCAAGAAGGCGCTCCAAAACCTTTCTGACGTGTTGACGGTGCTCCTCCAGGCTGCGGGAGAAGGTCAGGGTGTCATCCTAATATAAAAAAACGAACCAGTTCAGGAAATCCCACAGGACATCATTAACGAGATGTTGGAAGACGGCAGGGGCATTGGTTAGGTCAAAAGGCATTACCTGATCCTCGAAGTGCCCCAGGGGAGTGTTAAATGCCGTCTTCCACTCATCCCATCTTCCACTCATCCCCCTCCCATATCTGGACGAGGTGATAAGCATTGCGGAGGTCAAGTTTGGTGAATATGGTGGCCCCGTGTAGGGGGGCGAACGCCGAATCAATGAGGGGAAGATCTTACAGTCAGAATCTATACTGTGCTTTAATACTGTTTCAATTTTTCCATCTTTTCAAAATTTAAAAATGTGCCTTTATATGTGCTATTTATAGCCCCAATTAAGCTCTTCTTTTCCACTTAAAGCTGCTGTCCGGAGTTTGAATCGCAGCGTCTCCCAAAACGCTGTTGGTCCCTCCCTCCCTCTGATTTCGCCCCTTTATTTGTGCACGCGCACAGTACATGAGAGAAGTGCCCGGAGTGCTGCAGCATCTTGCCTGTTTTGCTGTTTTCCCCTCTTCTGCATTTAGTACATTTAGTAAATAATAAAGGAATTACGTTAGAATGCTGTATTGAGTCTAACTTGTCCTAATACCAAAATAACATGAATCTGCTAGGACGAACGAGTAAAGTTTCAATATGTGATTACACTCGTGTATCCCTCTCGATGACGTTGTTTATCAAACTTAGTGCATTTACGCGTGTATATGTGTTAGATTGTTTATTTATTTCTATCTAGAGTTCAGAATTGCATGACTCCTCTGACGAAGAGTATGTCCCAGACGCCCCAACATCTTCCTCCAGAGGTCGGGCATCTAAACGAAGCCGTCAGGCGGGCTATGGAGGGCCGTGGTCGGGGAGCAACGCGAGCACCCCGACCACGGCCAAAAAACGTCCTGCAGTCTCTTGGCCTGACAAGTCGTGGGATTGGTAACTTTTCTGGAAGTTGCTGATCCCTGATGCTCTCTCCTCCACAAGCAAAACAAATGTGCGCGCGGTTGCGTAGTGCGTAGCTCGCCCACCTCTGCATGAGCTTGCTTGCTGTGCGCGTAACCGTTCATTGACAGCATGACAAAGCTGAAGCTCGAACTTGATTGGTTGGCAGCAACCGGCGCTTTTTGGAATAACATGGGGGTCTATGAGAGGAAGGCGGAGCTCAGGAATAAATTTTCATATCGCGTTATACTAACTTTATATTATAGTATCGAACTAGACTAACACATTTAAGCTTTGTTAAAAAATGATACATAAATTGAAAACAAACGGAAACTCCGGACAGCAGCTTTAAATGTTTTGAATTGTTTCTGTTGGTAATGTTTTCTGAAACCCCCATCAATGGCAGTCTTTTTTTTTTATCCCATTAATATGTCTATAAGCACAATAGGCAGTCAACACCGTGGCTGCGCATTTCCGACTTGAAGCTGCCTTCTCAAAAACACAGATTCAGACTTTCAGGGTTTCATACGTAAGAGCCCTACAAAAAACACTTAAGCTTCCAGCTTCCAACTTTCTGTGTCTTTGTCATCCTTTAGAATCAGTTTCTAGTTTTTTGAGTTTTTGCAGGTTCACTCAAATAAAGACAGACTTTTAGCATGGGGCTGACTAATTAAGTCTAAAATAGATCTGCCTGTGAGCAACAGTGAGGGACAGTCTGAAAGGTTTTTAGAGGCTACAATATTAACTGTCAAATCTTTATTAGAATATGAGACAGCTTATCCAATGAGATATCATGAGCCTAAGTGATGAGTTAGCAGAACTACTGAACTAAAGCCCGTTAAACTTAAGTGGCCCGTATTCGGGCCGTTTTGATATGTGCAAACGTATTTTGCTAAATTGACCGAAGCTGCAAACTCGATGACAGAAACATTATACACCCATGAAAAGCTTAGATTCTCATGAATCAGCCGGTATGAACCACTTTCAGATGTGATTACCACAGCGGGTAATATAAACACATTTGTCCAACAAACAACAAATAACGTAAACAGCACAACTCACCTATGAAGGCTCATAACTAGTCACAGATGAAAATATTCCACAAAAAACGGCCATAATCCAACCTTGGACATCCAGACAAAACAAGCCAGTAAAATATTTTGTCCAAAACTTGTCTTGAAATCAGTAAACAATCCACAAATAGCTAGTTTTCGTGAACGTGCACCTCGCGCTGCGCGTCCCATATTTGGGATAGGCTACAGCACCCCCCGCAACCCTAGTGAGGATAAAGCGGTGTATAGAGAATGGATGGATGGATATTAGCGAACTTCAGTAGAAATTTCAGGTGGAATTGACTGCAGTATATAGGGCTACGACACCGTGGCTTCCCAGGTCTGCACTGCATTCAGATTTTATTCTGATGTAATTTTCCTGTTCCTTTTAAAAGAGCTGGATGTTATGGTGAATTTTTTGCATAGTTGCTTTTTAGTATGAAAAAAAAGTCTTAATTTTCCCAGAATTTTTTCACATTAGTCCTTCTTAAGGTACTGCAGAGCTTGACAGCTTTATGACACAGATGAATTTGGAAATGTATCTGGTTATCAGTTTGATCTAGGCCTGAATCAGAGTCAGTCTAATCTAGTGAAACTGGCTCCAGACCAGGTAAAGTCCAGTGTTTTGAATTACTAAAAGCTGTAGGTTATTACAAATATATAGTTTTTGTTTGTATTAGTTCTTATATAGTCTTCCACTAACATAACAATTATGTACAATTGTATTATACACTATCAATAATGACAGATACTTTGTGAATAAGTATAATCACAGTGTGACCTGTTGCATTTGAAATCAATCTGCATTATAACTTGTAAGAATGAAAATTCAATGTAATGCGAACCAGAGATCATCCTGCCCACATGCACTTCTACTTAACTACATGTAAATATGCTCAGACACACATTCAACAGTGTCGTCTTTTTCAGCCTGTCAGTCAGGGTGACTTCTTGAGGAAACTGACTCTCAGGTGTAATAAAAAGAGGAAGACGCCTTTACCCTTGACCCCAGGTTGTAGATTATTCAGCTCTTCTCTGTCAGATTTACAGAGCGCGAGAACACAGCATAGATTAAATCTGCGACTGCTGTCATGTAGGATGTCTCTTAGTCACACATTTGTATTCATACAGGTGCCTGGATGATCTCTTATTCAAATATAGCTCAATTGCTCTCTGCATGTGTGCAACCACAGGGATGGAGTTTCTTCTGTGCTAGGAATGATCCTTTGCCTGCCAAAAGATTATCCTTAGGCATTAGTCGAGGGAGCAAATGTATTCTCCCATTCTTCTCTCTGACTTTTCACTTTCCTCCTCTGTTGTAATTGTTTTGTAATAGCACAGAGAGCACGGCTCCCATTGCACAGTCTGTCTGAGCCACAGATGAAAAAAGACAGTGCTACAGTGCCCAGCTGTTTTGTCTCTTCAAATGTTACATATCAAAGTAACCATGCTCAAGAGGAAGATTGCTCATATACAATGATTTAGGTTTTGCTTGGTTAAATAGTAGCAGCACATGAACTACACACCTATTTCACAGTTTTCCTTTTTAAAACAGGCTCATCCATGTGGACTTTATCAGATGTATGTGTGTGTGCTGTGACTCTCATTGTCTGACAAAGAGCTCAAGGGCACACTGAGCTGAAGGATCTATATGTAACTAAATTAGAAATGCATTCATGCAGTAACACACCATTGCACCCAGGTAATTCAGCACAGCTTCATTAATATGAATGAATCCAAAGTGTGTCAGAGGGCCCCGAGGTGGTGATGATTGTTTTCTTGAAGGATTCTGTGTGGATGGATAATACTGTTACTGAACTCAGCCCCTTTCTTCCCATGGGTGATGCTCAGTTAAAATGAGATCTTGTACAGCCTGCATTTGGTGCATTCGTCCTGTACATAGATGAGGACAGAAGGTGTGAAAACACCACTTTGACCTCAGAGGACATTGCTTTACAAAATATAGCATGCAAGAATAAAACTGACAAAATTGTGAGAGAGTTGCATTGTGCATGTTAGCTCTATTAGAAGGAAAAGGAAGGAAAGAAGAGGGAAAGTTTCTGCTGGGGCCCAGGAGATAAGACTGAAACTAATATCACATGTTGGCAAATAAACTCTTCGGAAATCTCATCCCAAGCACCATTTTCTCTCAGAACACGTGGTCTTTTTGCAACACTTTTACAACCATCCTTTTAAGAATATTAATTGCAAAAATATATTCATGTTACAAACATAAATGAAGTTTTACTTAACAATTGTGATCCGCAGCTCTAATCAATAATTTTATATTAGTAATACATCAAATGTCTCAGTGTAGTGTGAAAAAGATGTCTTGTAGTGATCATGAATCAGTCATCTCTGTGTATCAGTTAGATATTTAGATGTTTTCTCCCAGACAATAATCCCTTCATGCCTCAAGATGTAACTCCACACTGTTGCTTCCTCTGGAATGTGCAGATCTGTGAATTCTCCGCCTCTCTGTCCACACACCTCTCCCCACTGGCTGCAGCTCAAGCACACCGGCTCACCTTTGACTCTGCTCAAACACAGTAAAACTACTCTGTTGTGCACAATGGCAAGTTATAATACTGGAATAATTGAGCTGTACATGTTCGAATAGGAAATTGATTCTGAAGAAGAATGTTGATACAGAAAATCCTACCCTACAAGATGACATGATTGGTTCCTTACAATGCCTTTACATTCTCAAGCGTTTTTAGACAAATTATTTTCCTCATAATGTGTCTGACATGGACATAGTAGCATTGAAAAAAGCTTGATCTTCAGTCTCTTTTAAAGTGCCAAGTTTGGTACTCAACCCTAAAAGTCAGCAGCTAGAATGTGATCACAGTGGAGCATTTCACAATAAAAATGCAGACACTTCCCTCTGAAGACCAAAACAGAGCTCAGAGGAGAAAACTATGCCTTTTCATGGAACACGTTCAAAAGGCAGCCCATGAACCTGTTGCCTCAAATTTCTCGAATACCAGGGACCAAGTTGAAAGATAATCCGGGACTAAGTCGCATGTTATTTTTTGAGGTCTCCTGGATGACAAGGCATATTTGAGAGCTACAGGGTGGTCAGAGACGCTGATGCGATTCTACTGTATGCTATGAAATTACAGAATCAGCTGACCTGGCTGCCAGACTGTGTAACTTAGAGGAAATGAAAGGGGAGGGAGGGAGGAGAGGATAAATATGAGGTGGGAAGATAGAGAATGTTCTGGTTTGTGGGGGGTTAAAGAAAAATTAAGCTGTTATGTTTAGGTGTCTTTTTTTAATACTGTGATGATTGTTAAAAGTGTACATTTGCGTGTGTGGAACCATATCCTCTGTAAATACTGATCTATCTATTCGATTTGAATTCGATTCGATTTGGGTATTTGAATTCCTCAGATGTTTCCACATCGATAGAAGGGGATACTTGTTTTTAACAGGTTGTGCATTTGTCTCTAATGACTTAGCAATGTTCTTAGCTTACATGCCCACATGACATCACATTTTTCTGTTTTTCGCCACAGTATATTCAGCATTGTACCAGCGCTGAATAAGAGTAGCACTCTCAGGAGTGCAAAGGATGTGTTTTACAGTGTCTGGGTTCACTTCGGTGTTATTCTGCTGCAGTCAATCTGCTCATAATAGCTTCAGCATAGAGTAACTTTTTATATTCCCCCTCAATGCGATGCTGCACACTGTTTATAGTATCAATCAAGTCCGAAGTGGCTGTTGCTTAGCAACACAGGCTCTATCTCCTCTATCTCTTTTGTGTATGACCTTGAGCAGCACTCAAAGCTGATTGCGCTGAGTTTGAGCTGAAGTGGCGACAACAAGCCAGCAGACTAAACTCAGTGATTCCAGCCGGTTTTAATGCACCAGGTTCCTTGGTAGGTAGAAGGAGCTGTCAGTCATGACTAGAGCCCTGAGGTGTGTATATATGAGTCACAGTCATCTGCTAATGCATTTGAAGGTGATTTCTTAGTTGCATTTTTTTTCTACTTTTCTTACCGTCCCAGTGCTGACTGAGAGTTCTTTGCACAATCACTGTTTCAGTTGTCTCATTGCATTAAAAACTCTCACAAAGTTGTTACTGTCTTTTTAAATGCTACAGTGAACTGAAGTCAAATCATTAAATGAATCAATGTGGGTTTGTTTTTGTTTTTTTTTACCTCAATTAGCCTGGTTAGTCCCATCACACACAAGCCGACAGGTGCTTAGACAGCTCTAAGTAACAAATGCCTTCACTGAAAGTTCTGCTGGTGACTTTTAAGTTTGATTAATTGAATAATAAATTCATATAATTATTATTTTCTGTGCTTATTCACGGCTGTTCTGATCAGTATTTTAGTTTTAGACTTTTACTCAGACAAAACAAGTAGAAATTGTGATCAGCTTTATTCACAGTTTGACATTTATTGATTGATTTTTGGGGGGGGCATTTTGTTCACAATAACCTGTTGTTATATCTAACAAGTAAATTTAACATATGCTTTATGACACAAGATTGTCATTTATTGCTCATATAAAATTGAGTAAAAGGTAGTATATTAAGGAGATATTAATGAAGTACAATAAATATACTTAATATACATGTTGAGACACAAAATTTCTTCTCATCTAATTGTTCCCATTTGTACTGTTACGACATTTCATACAAATCTAATCATAATTACAATAAACAACTTGGGCTTGCAAGCAGTCTAATAGTATTTGTTTGTCTTTCTTTTATGATTTCTTTTGTTCAGTTTTCTTAAAAATCTTTAGCCAAATTGACCATCAAGCCAAAAGATTAGAAACAATAAAAGAAAAATGAATGAGCAACACAAATAAAGAGCATTTCACATTTTTAGAAACAGGGTTTTTCCACCTGCATTAACCAAAGCAAACAAAATGATACTGTGATTCTTACCCAAGCTTTATGTATGTATGTAATTAACATATCAGTCTGTAATTTCTATTTACATGTTAATACATTTGCAATTTAGGCTTCATAATAAATTAAAGTGTGGGGATATGAGAATGTGCATGTGTGCTTACAGTGCTGTGAAAAAGTATTTGCCCCTTCTCAACTTCTTTTTTTGTTGTTGCATATTTTCCCCATTTTAATGTTTACAATTATCACACCAATGTAAATATTGAACAAACACAACTCAAGTAAACACAAAATGCCATTTTTTGTATGATGATTTTATTTATTAAGGAAATAAAACTATTCAAAGCTACCTGGCTCTGTGTGAAAAAGTAATTGCCCCCTAAACCTGGGGTTGGGCCACCCTCAGCAACAACAACTGAAATCAAGGGTTTTCTATGAGTGGCAATGAGTTTTTCACGCTGCAAAGCAGCCTCAGACCATCACACTATTACCACCATGTTTGACTGTTGGTATGTGTAATGTCAGCCCGGTCTCACGGGGATTCGTGAAACTGTCACGTCAGTTTTTGTTTCGGTTTCGTGCGCACCAACACGATGTCGTCATGTTTTTCGTGCGGCTCACCACGAGCGAAACCCGCTGTGGTAATCACATCTGAAAGTGGTTTATACCGGCGGATTCATGACGATCTAAGCTGTCCATCAGCGTTTGCGGCCGCGGCAGCCGCTTCGGCCGCCGGACATTCTTTAAATTCCTATGCAAATTCGGCGGATTCATGACGATTTAAGCTGTCCATCGGCGTTTGCGGCCGCCGCTGCGGCCGCTGCTGCGGCCGGATGTCTGGCGGCCGCAATGGCGGCCGCGGCGGCGGCTGCAAACGCCGATGGACAGCTTAAATCGTCATGAATCCGCCGAATTTGCATAGGAATTTAAAGAATGTCCGGCGGCCGAAGCGGCTGCCGCGGCCGCAAACGCTGATGGACAGCTTAGATCGTCATGAATCCGCCGGTATAAACCACTTTCAGATGTGATTACCACAGCGGGTTTCGCTCGTGGTGAGCCGCACGAAAAACATGACGACATCGTGTTGGTGCGCACGAAACCGAAACAAAAACTGACGTGACAGTTTCACGAATCCCCGTGAGACCATGTTGGTAATGTACTTATTTGTTAAATGTACGAGGAGACATGGAGGAGACCGGACCTGCTACTTGGCTGCCTTTATTGAACAATGGAAGTACGGGTAGCGGCAAGGGACATAAAGCAAGCGCGACTTTACAATCATGCATACATTACTTCCCCCTTTCTCAGTTAACAAAATATCTGAGAATAGTGCAATAGCTTATAGTAATGTAAATACGTTAAGTTTATGTAAACAATTAACATACTCTTTTTTTTTTTTTTTTGCTAACTCAACTAGTCTTGGAAGGAGAGGTTACCAGCACATCACTTCCATCAGGCATATGGTCCACGCCTGCCCCTGAGTTAGATGTTAACAGTTCATAAGTTCAGTTTGTCCAGGCGTTTTACTGCTCTGCCACGTCTGGTTCAATAGAGTTCACCTGTTTGTGTTTGTGAGTGCTGGGGCAACACAGGGCGTGATGAGGGTAACTCAGGAGGGGCAGTGGGCTGCTGCACCTCAGCCGCTGGTGTCTGTGGTAGCTCATGCCAGGGCTCTTCATCACTCGGGATGTTACGTGACTGGTTGGCAGTTGCAGTGCTGGTGCGGAGATGTTGACCGTTGCAACGATACAGCTTGCCTCCACTCTCCACAACATAGGACCGAGGAGTGCTGTGTGGCTTCACGACGACTGCAGGGGTCCACTTCTGGTTGCCAGGATAAGGTGCCATCCTGACTTCATCTCCGGGTTGTAGGTCCTGTCGGGGACGTGCTGCTCTCCTGTCGTGGTAGAGTTTCTGATTACACTTGGTCTTGTCCAGTAGGTGCTTCACTCGAAGGTGGTCATAGTTCATGGGTCTGAGTAGTGCACGAGCAGTAGGCAGTTTGTTGCGTGGCCTCCTGCCCATAAGCAGCTGAGCAAGTGACAGTCCATGCTTTGCTCCACAGTCTCTTAACTGTTTGCACTGTCCACTCGGCTTCACCATTAGAGTGCGGTGTGTGAGGTGAAGATGTTTTGTGCTGGATAACGTAGCTCTCGCAGAACTCCTTGAACCCCTTCAATGCATACTGTGGGCCATTGTCTGTCCGCAGAATGGTAGGGATGCCATGTCTGCTGAACTGAGCTTTCAGAGTCTCTATAGTTGTAAGGCTGCGTTGATCTTTTAGCCTGTCAACTTCAATGTACTTAGAGTAATAGTCCACTCGGAGCACGTACTGCTTGTCCTCAAACTTGAACAGATCAAAACCTACTACTTCAAATGGGAGCTCAGGCATTTCTGTTGGCATTAGCGGCAGTTTGGGAAGTCTGTTTTGAAGTTCAGCCCACTTAGCGCAGTTTTTGATCATGTTTTCAATCTCTGCACTCATACCTGGCCAGTACAACACTTCACATGCGCTGCTTGCTTTTTACCATTCCCAGGTGAGACTGATGTATGAGGCTTAGCATGTGTTTTCTCATGGTGGGGGGTACTACAATCCACATCCCTTTGTAGACAACTCCATCAGTTACTGCTAGTTGACTTCTTGAGTCCCAGTATGGTTCGACAGATATGCACACATCCCTCCTGTGGTCTGGCCAGCCTTGCTGAATGGCTTGTTGGAGAGTGCTCAATTCTTCTTTAGTGCACCGCTGCAACTCAGCATATTTCTCATCACTCACAGACAGTAAGCTTAGCATAGACACACACTCTAATGTACCTGCCTCTGGTGTTTTGTCTGACAGTTGTGCTCTGGACAGTGTGTCTGGAAGCTCTATGTCTTTTCCTCTTCTGTATTTGACAGAAATGTCATACCACTGAAGTCGCAAACACATTCTCTGGATGCACATCGGAGTAGACAGCAATGGTTTCTTGTAAATGTCTTCGAGTGGCTTGTGATCATTAAATACTGTGACGTGTTTCCCAAATATGTAGTGGCGAAACTTTGTGCAGGCATGGATGATGGAGAGCATTTCCTTCTCAATCTGCACATAGCGCATCACTGCATCAGTCATGGATCTCGATGAGAAGGCTACAGGCTGGTTGTCTTGTACCAGCACGGCTCCGAGTCCAGTGCTGCTGGCATCACAGTAGATTTCCACCAGTTTTGACACGTCGTAAAACAATAGAGAACAATAGAGACCAGGACTTCACCGTAGACATCGACTTCAGGGGTCAGCTGTGTGAGATGTCAAAGACATCAGAGTACAGGATGCGTTAGAAATTGTTTCCACCCCCAACTGCCCCCATTTTAGTTTGTCTTTAGAGGTCAGAGTATACAGTTTGACTGGGAATCTGTACAGTAGCTTGATGCTCCCCTCTTGTAACATTGTCATTTTCTTGTTCAAACTTTAACAGTATTTCAAAAGTTTTATCATTCTGGGGTTCAAAGTGCATTGGCGTGGTGATTCATTGTACAGTAGTCACTTAGCAAAATGTGTCTTTGACGTGTACCTCGTGTTTGTGTCCAACAGCTTATGATCTACTGGGTGATGAGTGCATAGGTATTTGACCTTGTCAAATGCCTGCTTTTGTTTCGGCTGCCATGCGAATTCCATGTCACCTTTTGTAAGCTGTCTGAGTGGGGCATCGCTCTCACTGAGGTTAGGAATGAACTTTGATAAATATGTAACAAATCCCAAGAAGAGACGTACGCCTTCTTTGTCTGTAGGTGGCGGCATGCACCTTACGGCCTCAGTTTTAGCAGGGTCTGGTTTTAGTCCATCAGCTGTTATCAGATATCCCACATAAGGCACTGCTGTCTGGCGGATGTGGCATTTGTTAAAGTTCAGTCTTAGATTGTAGTTTGCAGCTCTCTCTACAACCTTTTTGAGGATTTGGTCATGCTCTTTCATCATTGGCGCTGCTATGAGGGTATCATCCATGATGCCGCTATCTCCATTGATGCCCTCAAGCATTTGGTCTATGATGCGTTGAAAAATCTTAGGTGCACATTTTATGCCGAAAGGTAGTCTCAGCCATCTGTTGGTGTGTTGAATGTCATCAGGAAAGATGAAGCCTCATCTAATTCGATCTGTAGAAAACCTGACTTTGTGTCGAGCACAAAGAACACTTTGGCGCTGGGCATTGTCGACACCACTTCTTCTATTGTGCGCATCGGATAGTGCTCTTGTTTGATGGCATTGTTCAGGTCACGTGGATCAATGCAGATTCTCAGTTTGTCCCTGGGGTCTCTGCTGTTGTGCCACTGAGCACATTCTCTTGTGCAATGTCCACTATTTCAAACTCTGCTTTGGCTTTGTGCTCTTTATAATGTAGTGGGAGGTCAACTGCTGCAATGGGCTTTATTTTGTGGTTTGAGTAGGTTCTGGAGGTTTTCTACTCACCTGCGTGGTCAAGTGTCTGATAGCAGTTCAGAGTCAGGGTGTTGCACTTTGCACCTGTACCTATCTGAAACTGCACCTTTTGAGACAAAATGTCAATGTCCACTAACCACTTATCATCTGCCACTATTGCAACTGGAACTACATCTGTTGTCAGATTTATGTCCAAAATCTCTTCTTCACTATGTTATTTGACTCCACTTTCACTGCACTTACAGGGCGACTCCGACAAACTCATGACCAATGGTTTGGTTTGTGACAACGGGAGCATACTGAGCCTTTCGTTGGACATTTTCCCGGATTCCACTTGTGTTTAGGGTCTTTCCCACACTTTGAACAGTTTTTAGTCTTGTTTTGCATGCTTTGTTTTGTTTTCACACAATTTCCAGACTGATAGATGTCATTTGCTTTATTTCTCATCTGTTCTTGAATTTCTTTGGATTGTGGCATTTTGTTGCAGCTTTTTGAGATATTTTGGCCAACTTCATTTTGTCATAAAGGTTCTATTTAAGTGATTTTTTGATTGAACAGATCTGAAGGTAATCAGGCATGGGTATGGTCAGTGAAATTGAACTCGCTTTCCAACAAATGTGATTAGCCAGTCAATTCATGATTTAACAGGGGGGGCAATTACTTTTCACATAAGGCCACATAGGTTTGGATAACTTTTCTCCTGGAAACATTAAATCATAATTTAAAAACTGCATTTTGTGTTTACTTTGGTTATTTTTGTAAAATATTTAAATTTGTTTGATGGTCTTAAGCAGTTAAGTGGGGGAAATATTCAAAATAATAAGAATTAGTGAATTTCACTGAATTTCCCTTCGGGGATGAATAAAGTGATTCTATTCTATTCTATTACTCAAACACTTTTCCCCTGCAATGTACTTGTGTAAGCGCTTAGCAGGCATTGCATAAAATGTGTGAGCCGAGTTCAAGAGTAACCTCAAATCTGACAGGATGATGAAGTGTTGAATTTGGTAAAAAATTAAACTGCTTGGAAGCTCATAAAGCTATGTTTCATCACAGCACATAGACATATCTGTTGTATTTTTTATAAACATTTTACAGGAAATATTTCAAAGATTAAACTACACAAGTGTATTATGTCTAAAAAATACTCTACACCCATATTTCTCCCAGAATGTCATTGCAGCTGTAACTTCTCCTATTAGCACATATACAGAAGGCTTTCTTTGTATGTTAATCTGCTATTGTATCATATCAGGACTTTTATTGTCATTTTGTTTTCAGATATCAACATGGCAGGAGAGCCCAAGCCGTACCGACCTAAGATGGGCTCCAAGAGGCCTCTCTCATCCCTCTACAGGTCTGTGTGAAGCATCTGATCCTTATTTCAGCGTTGGTTGGATATTCCTTTGCTGACCTACTTTCTCTGTTGTACATACCCTCTGCTGTCTCTAAAAAATGTGCTTATGCTGCCCCATGACAAGGACAGGTGCTTAAAGGAACAGCCTATTTCCTGCCTGTGCCTTTTGTGCAACTGTATTGCTTGTTGCTGTTATACGTTAGCACTTTCTTTTCAAGTCTTGGAAAAAAAACAAAATAGTAAACAAAAAGAAACATCTTAGCAAGTCAGTAAGACTGCAATAAGCTGCTTATTCCCTTTGAAATGGCTATTACTAATAAATGTACTTTCTTGCAGAGGGTTGAAATGTGAAGCTTCAGCCAGCTGTATTTTAGCGTAGCTTAGCACATAGACTGGAAACAGGATACAGAGGCTATCAAGCTGACAAGATCCACCTTGCAGTACTTCAGTCAACTCTTTATATGTTAATTGTGCTTTGTGATTTTTCTATAAAGCAATGTGCCAGATTTTTTTTCTATCAGAAACAGAAGCTTCCTGAAGTTGACGTTTCTAGTCCTTGTGCTAAGCTAATCTTAGCTAGGCTAACCAGCTGCGAGATACTGTAACAAATTTTAGAAATGGCAGTCTGTATTTTACGGTAGCATGAGATTTTGCTGCCACCACCTTTTTTTGCCCGGTCTGGTCCGGTGTCAGGTAAAGCTCAGAAGAACAAGAAGCAGAAGAATGCAATTATTCAATCTTTATTAGGAACACATAAAATGATGGCTGGCACCAGTAGTTCAAAGGAATCCCCACAGAATCACTCCTGGCCCGGGTGGTCCCACCCCCAGCCCCGTGGGCAAACAAGACTGTTGTAAAAACACACTGCACACAAACACCGCACTACACACTAATACCACCCCACTGCACTGCACACTAAAGACCACTAAAACCGAAGTCAAACCCACCCCACACTAGAGGGAGCCAGAGACCACCCCAAACTTTGAATGGCCCGAGTGGAGCTAAACTGACTGGGCAGATATCAAGATGATTAAAGATAGCTAAATGAAACACAAAACGCAACAGTGAATGGAAGTGTAGTGGTGCATTTTAAAACTTAGTCTTCCCTGGCCGACGAGACCCCCCCATGGGGTCTGGATGGGGCATCTGGCGTCATGGCAGCAGACACAAACCACCGCTGGATTAGAGTCAGGTCGCAGAGCGCTGCTCCGCTCCAGGAGATTCTGCCCGTGCTTTTCCCTCCGGTTCACCAATGGGCTGGCTCGGCAGACGCAACGTCTAACCTACCCCCGCTCTTTATCTAAAGGAGGCACCCAGCCTCCCCTCCTCTCACAGGAACAGCTCCCCTATATAACTGTCTTCGCTGCCGGTAACCCTAAAGGTAGCGAACAGCACCACACTAAGAAGACCGCAGCCTTCAGCCACGCTTTTCAGCACAGCGCTTCCTCAGTGCCTTCTTTTCAGTAGCGTCCCATCTTAATCAGCTGAGAGCAATTGCAATCAGCCCAACTGACCACAGAATCTCTGCCCCAAAGAATCAGAGCACAGAGGATCCCCCCGCCCCAGAGTTCATTACACTCGTCCCTCCCCTAGCGAAGAGGACTTGTCCTTGAGTCAGGATCAACAATCATAGTCTATTGTCCATACCGGTGCTTTCCTGTCCCGTACTGGCCATCGTCTTGCAGCAGAATCCCTCCCTATTCAGAGACTGGTCCAAACTGGAACATGCACCAGCATTCGTCGGCGTAGAGACCTTTCCCGAATGACCCCTCTGCTGTCCAGACAACTCTTTCCTCCTCATTTCTGTAGGTGAATGTTGTCCCCCTGCTCCATCAACATGTGCTGCCCGCGGCGAGGATATGATGGAATCTGCCGCTGAAGCAGGCTGCTGCTGACTGCCCCCCGGGATTTCATCCTCACTTTGTCTCCTCTGGGGGCCCACGGCACCCTGGTCGGGGACGCGAGGCTCTGGACAAGGAGACAAATAGGGTTTCAGTTAATTATAATGTATCACCCAGTCCTTCCCCTTGCCTGCTGGACCCACTTGGTACAATACCTCAGTAATCCTCTCCAATATCTTAAAGGGGCCTTTAAAGCTCCACTGGAGCTTAGGGCAAATCCCCTTTCTCTTATTTTTATTGGGGAGCCAAACCAATTCTCCTTCATTATAGTACTGGAAATTGATTCTATAGTCAAAATGGGACTTCTGCCTCCTAGAGGCTTTAGCTTGATGCCCCCTCACAGCTTCCACTACAGTGGACAATGTCTCCCCCAACGTGTTAACTGAAGAAAACACCTGTCCCCTGTTCACATCCAACATCATGTCCACTGGAAGAACCATTTCCCGTCCAAACAAAACCTTATGGGGAGTAAAACCAGTACTCGCATGTACACTGCTGCAATAGGCCATCATCACATATGGCAGCAAGGAGTCCCAATTCAGCTGGTTATCCTGCACAAACAATGACAGCATGGACAACAGTGTACGGTTAAAACGTTCAATAAGACCATCTGATTGGGACCGATATGGGGACGTCCTTGTCTTATGGAAATTCAAAAGTTGACATAAATCTTTAAACAAAGCAGACTCAAAAGATCGCCCCTGATCTGAATGAATACTGCGTGGTGTTCGAAATCGGCAAGCCCATTCCTCCACCAACACCTTGGCAATTGTCTGAGATTCCTGATTAGGGAGCGGGAAGGCTTCTGTCATTTGGAGAAATAATCTCCTATGACCAGAATATACTTGTTTTTACTTCCCGTCTCCGGTAAAGGACCAAGAATGTCCAAGGCCACTCTCTCATAAGGTTGTGAAACATGCACTGACTGAAGAGGGGCACATGGAGCTGGACCTTGGCTTTTACAGGAGGCACAATCAATACACTGTCGACACCATTTCTTCACATCATCAAACCATTCCAACCAAAAAAAAACGATCCTTAACTTTACCCTGAAGCTTTTGGATCCCTAAATGTCCAGCACTACGAGTGTTATGCAACTGCATCAAAACTTTAGGGATCAGAGCTTGAGGAAGGACGATCTGAACATTTGATGTATCTGAATTTGCCGAAGGAACTCTAACCAGGCGAGAATCCTGAATCTGCAATTGTGACCACACGTGACTGTACTTTTGTAAAATTCAGCCCATGCGAGTGTTTTGTAGACTTCTCTCCCTTGTTTGCCGATCCACGTACCGACCCAGCCCGCCTTCTGTTTGGACTGCAGTGTGGACAGAGGACCTGCGAACATGAAGCTAACGTGGCTACGAAACCTCTGAAACTCCTGATATAAATCTGCTGCATCCCAGTCAATCTTCGGGTGGTCAAACTGCATCATCATTGTGCCGTAGGTACTGTTCTTGACAGTCTTCTGACACCATGTAATGTACTTATTTGTTAAAATTACGAGGAGACATGGAGGAGACCGGACCTGCTACTTTGCTGCCTTTATTGAACAATGGAAGTACGGGTAGCGGCAAGGGACATATAGCGAGCGCGACTTTACCATCATGCATACATTACAGTATGATGTTCTTTTTCTGAAATGCTGTGTTGCTTTTACGCCTGATGTTGTCACGCCCCTCCCGCTCCTGTGCTCGGGCTCGTCTCGTTAATGACGAGTGGCTGTGCTCCCAGCACAGCCGGCATGAGTTTCAATCAGTGCCGCTTAAAAGCCTGACTCTCTGTACGACTCACTGCTGGTTCATTGCCTCATCCTCCATGCCACACGACGCACTCCGCTATATTCTGCACACAGTTCACCGTCTCCTGCACGTTGCTCCCTGGACTCTGTCTCCCCATTGGATTACCTTGCCGTTTCCCCGCTCCCGGACTCCGTCGCCCCTCTGGATTACCTTACCTGTTTCCCTGCTGTCGCCACACTCCCTCTACCGGCTCTGTCAGTTCTGCCCCTCTTCAGGCTTCCAAACACTGGACAATCAGTGAGTTGCCTCTCCCCGGTATTTAGTTAATTCATCCTCCACCATGGTCCCGCACCATCACCCTCAGTTAGTATGAGGAGTACGAGTTCCTAACCAGGAACTTGCCTGGTTAGAGTTCCTGGTTAGGAACTCTAACCAGGCGAGAATCCTGAATCGGCAATTGTGACCACACGTGACTGTACTTTTGTAAAATTGGATCTTAGGGGAGATCCTGGCCCAGCTTTTTAAGGAGAATGAGCTGCCTTAGTACAGCATCTGTAGCCTGTGCGCTAACCATCTCATCATAGCCACCATCATCCGACTGTGTCCCAGGTCCCTTCTCCTGAACTGCACACACCTTTGATTTTAAAAGTGGTTGCCCCCAGATGTGACATCCCTACTTGATGTCAGCACTGAAAGCAAGCAGCCGGGGCAAAGCATCCGCATTGGAATGTGTTTTACCTGGCCTATGAATGATTTTATATTGAAAGTTGGCCAGCTGTTCCATCCACCTGGCCAGCTGCCCCTCCAACCCCTGAAAATTACTTAACCACCTTAGGGAGTTGTGATCAGTGTGTAACATGAATTCTTTACCCAACAGGTAATGCTTGAAATACTTTGTAAATGTTACCATACTCAAAAGCTCTTTCTTTGTTGTTGCATATTTCCGTTCCTACTTAGTCAAAGCTCGACTGCCATATGCCACCACCTGTTCGACCCCATCACTTTCTTGAGCTAGAACAGCCCCAATTCCTACATCACTGGCATCAGTGTCCAGAATAAAGGGCTTCGCTGGATCAGGATAAGCGAGTATTGGAGCCGAAGTCAATTCATTTTTTAACTTCTCGAAAGCTGCCTGGCAAGCATCCGACCACTTAAAATGCCTACCTTTCTCGGACAGCTGATGAAGGGGCTGAGCTATTTCTGCAAACCCCCCTGATGAACTGCCTGTAATAGGATCCCAAACCCACAAAACTCCTCGCCTCTGTCCGATTCTTAGGCACTGGCCACTCCTTCACACCCTGAACTTTAGCCAAAATAATATCCATGAGCCTCTGAAAAGTGCTTGGTGCATTACAGAGGCCAAAACTCAGAACATTGAATTCAAAAAGGCCCTAGCGGGTTATAAAGGTTGTCTTTGGCCTGTCTTTAGGATCTACCTCGACCTGTTAACCTCTTGCCAGGTCTAGGGTGGAAAACCAGCAAGCTTTATGCAAGCTATCTAGAGCGTCATCAATCCTCGGGAGGGGTAAGCATCCTTCCTTGTAACATCATTAAGTTTACGATAATCAACACAAAATTGGAGTCCCCCCCATCCCATTTCCTCACAAGGACTACCGGGGCCGCCCATGGGCTACACGAAGGTTGAATAATACCAACCATTTGCATTTTCTTAACCTGTTCAGCACACTCTTCCTGCAAGTGTAAAGGCACTCGACACGGATGTAGTTTAATTGGCTTTGCATCTCCGGTATCTATTCTGTGCTGGGCCAAGGTCTGAATTCCCTAGGTCTGAATCCCCGGAGCTAAGAACAGAAAGGTGTCTGGACAACAGATCATGGATCGTTTGTTGTTCTGATGCACCCCACCCCCTCTAATCCAGCCCCAACTTAATCATCAAAGTGTTGACAGACCATAAGGCACTAGGACTAAGTACTTCACTACACTCTTCCACCTGTTCCCCTGCTTCCCCCACCTGAATATCAGTGTGTAGTGTGCCCACCTGCATGCCCTCTTTTAACGTCAACTCGTCCCCTGTGATGATAACAACATGTATGGGGCATCACTCCTCTGTACACCTGGCACACCACACGTGCGACCAACACATTACAATGGTCTGATAGGGAGGATGAAGGTTCCAGCATACCATATGCACAGTCACCAAGTGGAATGGTGACAATACCAGGGAGGATCATCTCACTTCGAGCAGGAACCACTGCGTCCGACTCCATGATGACAGGGCGAGATCTGGCAAAATCCTCTTGAGACAACAACGGTAGCGTTTTATCCATCCCCTGAACGACTTGATCTTTATATTTGATTACTGCCCCATACAAAAAATCAAATCCTAAGAAAATATCGTTTGAGGGGATATCAGCAACCAAAACTCAGTTACTAATGCAAGTTTACCAAACTGGCAGACTGACTGCCACACTCCTAATATTTGCATGCCCCCTTAATTCGCAGCCGACAAACTACCAGGGTATTTAACTAGATCGCAACTCCCCTGTGTAATTTCCAACTACACTTTATGTGGCACTACTGATCTATCAGCTCCACTGTCCACAACCACCAAAAAGTCTAAGCCCCCCACTTTTGCAGCAATATGACTGCCTTTCCTACTGAAAGAGGCCACTGTCCTAGTCACTGACGAGGGGGTAGGCAGTTAGCCTGCTGTGCCCGCCCCCTTTTGTTTCCCAATACATAGGGACAATTATGGTGCAGGTGTCAGTCACATCCACACTCTCAACAGACATTTATTGATTTCGGGCCCTACGCCTCATGACATTTATAGAGGGGGCAACGGAATCTGGCCCTGAGGACTTTTGGCCCTCCAAAAGAAGGCAAATTCAGGGCCTTGGCTCTGGGAGGTTGTTGAAGTGATTTTACCACAGATTGCATGGCTTTAACTTCCTGGCGCAGACTTTCAACCGCCCCCAATAGTGACTGAACATGTTCATCTACCTTCTCACCCCTCTCTGCAACCTCCCTCACTCGTGCATCAGAAACCACATGACAGTACTATAACTCTCTGAGAAGCTCCGTCTCAGAAGCTACGTGAATAGCAAGTTCTAATGTTCTAGGTTTTGCAGCACGGAGGTTGCACGGAGGTCACCAGTGGTGAAATGTGTTATGAAATGGTCTCTCGCCAACATGTCTCTCGTTTTATCATCAAGAGAAGGGTAGGCCTTTGCAGCTAATCTGCGAAGCACGTTACCAAATTCTTGAGCGCTTTCATTGGGCAGTCTTTTCCGCTCTGAGAAGGCAACCCTACTCCACTCTTCATTACAGCAGGGCTGCAAACACTTAGTCAGGGCTACTTTTAAGAGGGCATAATTATTCTTAGCTTCCATTGAAACACCATTATACATTTCCCGAGTGTGCCCAGACAATAGCAGAGACATAAACCTAAGCTCAGCCGACTCATCCCAACCATTTACATTTTCCAGCCAACTCAAACTGTTCCAGCCAGTCACACCATTCCCGTCCCATCCCAGTAAAAACGTCAGGCATAAACACATGACGAGAGATAGGACCAGGAGGATCAGCCATACTGCCAGAAAGGTGAGCCTGCGCCCCCTGCGACTCCTGAGCACCTGACTGAGAGGGAATGTTACTCTCTGACTCCGACATTCTACCAAAAAATATATATATATCCCACCGCTGCCACCAGTGTAACAAATTTTATAAATGGCAGTCTGTATTTTACGGTAGCGTGAGATTTTGCTGCCACCACCTTTTTTTACCTGGTCTGGTCCAGTGTCAGGTAAAGCTCAGAAGAACAACAAGGAGCAGAAGAATGCAATTATTCAATCTTTATTAGGAACACATAAAATGATGGCTGGCACCAGGAGTTCAAAGGAATCCCCACAGGATCACTACTGGCCCGGGTGGCCCCACCCCCAGCCCCGTGGGCAAACAAGACTGTTGTAAAAACACACTGCACACAAACACCGCACTACACACTAATACCACCCCACTGCACTGCACACTAAAGACCACTAAAACCGAAGTCAAACCCACTCCACACTAGAGGGAGCCAGAGACCACCCCAAACTTTGAATGGCCCTGGTGGAGGTAAACTGACTGGGCAGACATCAAGATGATTAAAGATAGCTAAAAGAAACACAAAACGCAACAGTGAATGGAAGTGTAGTGGTGCATTTTTAAACTTAGCCTTCCTTGGCCGATGAGAACCCCCCATGGGGTCTGGATGGGGCATCTGGACCGGTGGCGTCACGGCAGCAGACACAAACCACCGCTGGATTAGAGTCAGGTCGCAGATCACTGCTCCACTGCGGGAGAATCTGCCCGTGCTTTTCCCTCCGGTTCACCAATGGGCTGGCTCGGCAGAGGCAACGTCTAACCCACCTCTGCTCTCTATCTAAAGGAGGTACCCAGCCTCCCCTCCTCTCACAGGAACAGCTCCCCTATGTAACTGTCTTCACTGCTGGCAACCCTAAAGGTAGCAAACAGCACCACACTAAGAAGACCACAGCCTTCAGCCACGCTTTCCAGCACAGCACTTCCTGAGCCTCAGCCTCGGGCTTTTCTGGCATTTCCAGTCCTTGTCTGGCACACCTGTCCCCCGGCGCCACTCAGTGCCTTCTTTTCAGTAACGTCCCATCTGCATCAGCTGAGAGAAATTACAATCAGCCCGGCTGACCACAGAATCTCTGCCCCAAGGAATCAGAGCACAGGGAATCCCCCGCCACAGATTTCATTACAATACTTTATATTCAAGACTTTACGTTCGACATTTTAGGAAGAAACAGCACTGAGATAGTTCTTTCTCTCAGACAATAAATACTTTGGCACATAACCAACCTTAAAAAGCAAAAATCATTTTGTGTTTGTACAGAAAAAGCAAATGCACCTACACAATTTGAGTTATTTGTGCATTTAAGGTGTGCTGAGTCATGCCATTGGTTTCCTTCTGTTTCTGTTGCTTTTGCTAAGCAAAGCTAACTAAAAAAAAAAAAGAAGAGAGTACTAGCAAATAAGGGTATTTCCCAAATTGCCAAACTGGTCCTTTAGAGTAAATGTGGGTGAATCCTGTTTTGATGTTAGGATTTTGTTTCTTCTCTGACTCTACTTGAACAAAAATGCTCTGTTATGTTATGTTCATAGTGGCTACGAGTTTGACTATGACTACTACAGAGGTGATTTCTACAGCCGGTAAGTAAATACATTACAGCAGGTTGTGTGTTTTTTACCTTTTCATAACTTTTATCACTTCTGTCCTAATATTTTGCCCTTTATCCTACACTCCTTACGCCCCATTTCTGATCTTGGATAAAGATGATTTTTGTGCCGAACAGTCCCATTTCTATCTGAGGCAAAGTAACCACATTATCATAGGCATAATGAATGTCCTATTGGGGAGGTTTTTATTCCTCTCTGTTGGGCTTACTAATGATGCGAGGACTGAATATCAGATAGTCCCTGAACTAGTCATTTGCACTGACAAGTCAGAAAGTGTATCTTCGCTCTGACATTTTCATTGGTTTGTTTATTTCCTCTATTTTGCAATATCCCAGATAGTTGATTCCTTCAGCTTTCAGTCATTATTGCTATCTTGGGAATTGTATATATTGTAAGCAACTGGGAACAGGATTTGATTGAGGTGGCATTGTTCAGTATGTGCTTCTGTCATTCAGACATCTCTTGCAGCATGTCTTTAAGGTGCATTTCTTGTTGCTTGAATAACATTTAACTGACTTTTGAAAGAAAAACAATACTTTTTTCAGTTTAAAAAAATGTCTCTGTACTGTAGTACATTTTGAACATTTCTATTACTGGATTCTTATTATTGTGTCTTCAGACTCTTTGAGTACCATGGCCGTGTTGTGCCCCCGACCCGAGCTGTGATCCCCATCAAACGGTCACGGCTAGTTGTCCCATCCACACGCAGAGCCAAATCCTCTTTTCCTGTCAGGGCCTATTCTTCCTCTTCCTCCTCCTCCTCTTCCTCTTCCCGAGCATTCAATGTTGGCTCTTCCATCATTGGCCCTAAACGTATGTTTTCTTTGTCCCGTTTTGTTCCTGTTTGCTCTCTGTTCCCTGCTCTGTTAAAATGAACATGATTTTATCCCAACATGATTATATACTCACCAAAGTTAATGCTGCTGTCTAGGAATGATGGCACTGCAAAAACATGGTCACAATCTGACAGCTGCAGTTCCGAATTACTTTATTAGTTTCCAAGCAACAGTCCAAAATTTGTCAAATTTACAGTTATATAAGATAAAGAAAAACAGCTCATCAGAATTGCAGCAGAATTGTTTTGATCAGTTAATATATTCAATTTTATACAACCAGTACTACTACAACTTTCATAGTTTCACTATTAAAATCTCCAGATTTCTCCAGACCTCTTTAAAGATTTATAAAGGTCAACAAAGAACTGAATATCCTGTCATGTAAGGCACTGAAACTAGTGATATTTTTTCTTGAGTAATTACTCTTTCATAGCAGTTATTACAGCATTATTCTAAACTATTAATCAAGTGTTTGTGGTCGAGACTGGTTTAACCTGACTATCTAAATGACTTCATTTCTAGGTCATCAATCAAAAGTGAGCCATTTGAAATGTTGGTAATAGGTCCACAATGCCCAAAAGAAGCTAAAACATTAATTGTAAACTATGATGGAAGATTATAACAGGCTTCCAGTTTGGGGAATGATTTTTACCTTTTGACTGCTGCTCTAATCAGTGTTTTTATGTTCAGAATGGTTCAGCTGCCTACATGTGATGTTGTATTTCAGCATATTTTGCCTTATTTTCTCACAGCAGTGGGTAGCTCTTTTCTGAGCAATAAATGGTGGACAGATATCGTCATCAACTAGGTGGCTTAACTCTTATACCAAAAACCCTTGATATTTCCCCAAAACCGATCTAACAGAACATTGGATATCATTAGTAACATTGGATAAATTGCCCACAAACATGACTCCATATGTGTCTGCTACAAGTTTACATACATTGATTGTCTTTGTTGTGTTTACATCTGTTTTTTAGGTGGTCTTTAACCAACTAAAACAGGTTTATGTTAATAGATATAATTTTCTTATTTCTGGTAACAATGAAATATGATTAAGATATATTGATATTAGGCTGTATTGGGACCATGGAAAAAGTGCCGAGAAAGTGAATTTCGTTCCACTCACGTGGATCTACATGAACTCTGTTTTATAAGATATATCTATTGCTAATTAGTACCCAAAAAAATTTCTACTCACCGCTTCCAGTCATTTTTTAATAATTAGCGTTTTTGTGTCGGTCTTTTTTTTTACTGTGGCGTAGTGATATTTACACGGGCGGACCAGGATTTGCAGTGCGTGCAGCGGTTTTTGGTCACGTGGAGCCGAATCTCGTTGCCCTGGTTTCAGATCAAAACAACATGGCGTCTACTGTATCTGGACAAAAAGAAAAGAAAGACAAGGAAACCGCCTTCAAAAGTTACTAAAGAAGGATCGAAACGATGCTATATACATCTCAGAGATGTCCAGGGCAAAGACGTGCAGGACTTTACATGGAAACGGTGGGTTTCCCACCGTTTCCGTGGGATACATCTTCTGGCAGTCACAGACAATCAGCCTGAAATAATGTGTAGGGGGGATACAAATTATTTAATAATAATAATAATAATAATAACAAATTATTTCAGCCTCATTCACTGCACCTGCCAGAAAATGTACCCCCATTCTATATTACTCAGGTGATGTGCTAACATCATGTGGTTTACTTTGCAGACATTTCTCATCATGCACAACCACACTCGTGATTTAGAACTAGTTTCATTAATCACAGCTAAAGTTATAAGGGGGATACAAATTATTTCAGCCTCATTCATTGCGCCTGCCAGAAAATGTTACCCCCCCCCCCCCCCCCCCCCCCCCCCATTCCTCAGGCAATGTACTAACATCATGTGGTTTATTCTGCAGACATTTGTGATCATGTTCAGCAAAACTTGTGAATTAGAACTAGTTTCATTAATCACAGCTAAAGTTATAGGGGGATACAAATTATTTCAGCCTCATTGTCTGCGCCTGCCAGAAAATGTATCCCCCTCTATAGGCTAATGAACATGTGAACACACAGGTTGTGCATGATGAGAAATGTCTGCAAAGTAAACCACATGATGTTAGCACATCATCCGAGTAATATAGAGGTGGGATACATCTTCTGGCAGACACAGACAATCAGCCTGAAATAATGTGTATCCCCCTCATAACATGTTCTGGCAGATCCTCCTGTATCGTCATTTGTCTGTGTTGAGAATTTCTGAATAAATACTAATAAGGTCTGATGATCAACAGAGGGGGAATTTAAAAAAAAACAGAACAAAAGAAAAGAAAACAAAAACGCTAATATCTGAAGATAAGATATCCTGGAGGAATTGAGTCTGGCAGTGTGATAAAATGCTCACAGTGGTGTTGATTTTACTGTATCAGAAGTTGGACAGATTGCTCTAAAGATTGAATTACAGCGCGTTTGAATCTAGTTCCCACCCAGAGGGCATTGAGCCTACGTTTAGTTAGCAGGGTGATCGCCTAGCAACATTACACTTTATTACGAGAAGGAAAAGCCATTGTTAGGCAGCGCGATGAATACTATTAACTGGGCAACGCGCCATGTATAGCAAAAGCATTTATTTAGACAGAAATGTCACGTGCTACATTACCAAACATGTTTGACAATCAAAGCATGATCGTAACAATCCACGTTTTGTTTTATTAAGAAACTACGCTGATATCGAAATACAGGATTATAACTCCACCCTTCCGAATGCATGCGCGCTCCCGTGGCAGGGGATACAATTTCTATCAGGGATAACTACTTTGGCACGACACATGTTCTGTAAGTTTCCCACCGTTTCCATGTAAAGTCCTGCACGTCTTCGCCCTGGACATCTGTGAGATGCATATAGCATCGTTTCGATCCTTTTTTAGTAACTTTTGAAGGTGGCTTCCTTGTCTTTCTTTTCTTTTCGTCTTGTATCTCCCCCTGGTAGATACAGTCAACGCCATGTTGTTTTGATCTGAAACCAGGGCAACGAGATTCGGCTCCTATTGGTCCACATGACCAAAATCCGCTGCACGCACTGCAAATCCTAGTCCGCCCGTGTAAATATCACTACGCCACAGTAAAAAAAAGACCGACACAAAAACGCTAATTATTAAAAAAATGACTGGAAACTGTGAGTAGAAACTTTTTGGGGTACTAATTAGCAATAGATATATCTTATAAAGCAGAGTTCATGTAGATCCACGTGAGTGGAACGAACCAACACAGTCTCGTTCAGCCAATACAGCCTACACACGTGGACAAAATTGTTGGTACCCCTCAGTTAAAGAAGGAAAAACCCACAATTCTCACTGAAATCACTTGAAACTCACAAAAGTAACAATAAATAAAAATTTATTGAAAATTAAATAATCAAAATCAGCCATCACTTTTGAATTGTTGATTAACATAATTATTTAAAAAAACAAACTAATGAAATAGGGCTGGACAAAAATGATGGTACACATAACTTAATATTTTGTTGCACAACCTTTTGAGGCAATCACTCCAATTAAACGATTTCTGTATTTGTCAATGAGCGTTCTGCAGCTGTCAACAGGTATTTGGCCCACTCCTCATGAGCAAACAGCTCCAGTTGTCTCAGGTTTGATGGGTGTCTTCTCCAAATGGCATGTTTCAGTTCCTTCCACATATGTTCAATGGGATTCAGATCTGGGCTCATAGAAGGCCACTTTAGAATAGTCCAGCGCTTTTCTCTCAGCCATTCTTGGGTGTTTTTGGCTGTGTGTTTTGGATCGTTGTCCTGTTGGAAGACCCATGACCTGCGACTGAGACCAAGCTTTCTGACACTAGGCAGCACATTTCTCTCCAGAATGCCTTGATAGTCTTCAGATTTCATCGTACCTTGCACACTTTCAAGACACCCTGTGCCAGATGCAGCAAAGCAGCCCCAAAACATTACTGAGCCTCCTCCATGTTTCACCGTAGGGACAGTGTTCTTTTCTTCGTATGCTTGGTTTTTGAGTCTATGAACATAGAGTTGATGTGCCTTACCAAAAAGCTCCAGTTTGGTCTCATCTGTCCAAAGGACATTCTCCCAGAAGCTTTGTGGCTTGTCAACATGCATTTTTGCAAATTCCAGTCTCGCTTTTTATGAGTTTTTTTCAGCAGTGGTGTCCTCCTTGGTCGTCTCCCATGAAGTCCACTTTGGCTTAAACAACGACGAATGGTGCGATCTGACACTGATGTACCTTGGCCTTGGAGTTCACCTTTAATTTCTTTGGAGGTTGCTCTGGGCTCTTTGGCTACAATTCGAACGATCCGTCTCTTCAATTTGTCATCAATTTTCCTCTTGCGGCCACGTCCAGGGAGGTTGGCTACTGTCCCGTGGGTCTTGAACTTCTGAATAATATGAGCCACTGTTGTCACAGGAACTTCAAGCTGTTTAGAGATGGTCTTATAGCCTTTACCTTTAAGATGTTTGTCTATAATTTTTTTTCGGATGTCCTGGGACAATTCTCTCCTTCGCTTTCTGTTGTCCATGTTCAGTGTGGTACACACCTTTTCACCAAACAGCAGGGTGACTACTTGTCTCCCTTTAAATAGGCAGACTGACTGATTATGAGTTTGGAAACACCTGTGATGTCAATTAAATGACACACCTGAGTTAATCATGTCACTCTGGTCAAATAGTTTTCAATCTTTTATAGAGGTACCATCATTTTTGTCCAGGCCTGTTTCATTAGTTTGTTTTTTTAAATAATTATGTTAATCAACAATTCAAAAGTAATGGCTGTTTTTGATTATTTAATTTTCAATAAATTTTTATCTATTGTTACTTTTGTGAGTTTCAAGTGATTTCAGTGAGAATTGTGGGTTTTTCCTTCTTTAACTGAGGGGTACCAACAATTTTGTCCACGTGTGTATATTCAGTTTTCTTTTAATTGTTCTGCAGTTGCTGTTGTACTGCTCAAACTTTCACAAATACTTATCAGTCTTCTCATCACAATAAAACATGGTGAAATATCTTAAGCTATTCACCAGTTGTGCCTCAGCCACATTCTTGACAAAGAATGTAACTATTGAGAAATGTCTTAACTGTGCAGGCGCTGTTGTAACTGTCTCTTTAAAAAAACAAACAAACATTAAGTATACATTTAAATTTATTAATGTATGCTTACAGTGAAGACAGACCAACTTGTAACAATCAAGAAGGAGCTGTCACAGATCAAGACCAAGATCGACTCACTGCTGGGGAGGCTGGAGAAGATTGAGAGGCAACACCGTTCTGATGCTGGTAAGATTTGATGGAGTCTTCTGGAGGAACATTTATGTAAAAGACGGGGTGTTCACTAGGTATTTAGATAAGAGGAGAGAGAATTGAGTGATACAGAAAATATTAAATTGTGCTGAGTGACAGTTTTATTATTTAACACGGTACATATACAATAAATCTATTCTGATGTTAAGTGTCAGTCCTTCTCTATCTCTCTTGATGTCTTCTGCCAGAGATTCAGAGGAAACAGGAGGAGGTGTGTGAGTGTCTCCATGGTGATGCAGCAGACCACTCCAGTGGAGAGGAAGTGGATGGGACGGCTGAGGTGGAAGCAGGGGAAATGACGGATGGCGGTGAGGATGACTTTGAAGATGAAGGCACCAGCGACATGGTGAGCAGGCCAAGTAGCTATTTACAGTCTGAGCAAGGAGTGAAGTAAAGGCGAAGTACTGTCTTCAGCTCAGTTACTGTTTTTTTTGACAGTCTGAGTCTACAATGTATGCATGTCCCTTGATGCTCCTGTAGTATCCCGTGTGCTCACTTTGGTGTGTGAGTGTGAGTGTGTGTTTGCATTTACTCAACATGTTCTCTTGTTTTCATTTATTGGATTAAAGATATAATCTCAGGTGTTAAAGGGTTAGTTGAACATTTTGGGAACATTATGTTTATTAGCATTTCTAGAGGTGGATTAGGAGATTAACACCATTCTAACAATACATGTTCAATGAAAATAAAGATATAGACAGAAGACAGTTTTGTTTAGGAGGGAAACAGCTGCCCTGGTTCTGTCCGAACAACAAATAACATGTGAACTCGTGTTCTTTCGAGCTGCTGGTAAACACACATTGTTTGTTCGCCAAATGTCACCAAAATGTCCTTCAAAGGATCAGCTGTGCCCTGGTGCAAACTACATTTTTCTGTTTCTCTACTAATTGCCATTATAATGTCGGAAAAAATGTGAAGAATTGCAGTTCTAGTGTTAAACCTTTTGGTAAAATGCCAAGCAATATTTTTGATACCATGTTTTGGAAAGTATAGAGATGTTTTAATGCCCTTTAACCCTTGCAAAACATGCCAATGTAACTATTCTGTTTGTCTGTGTTTAAATTAAGAGTGTTGCCTTGCGCTAAGATTTTTTTTGGTTTGGTTTTTAAGAAAATCCATGAAAAGACCAAAACTAGCAGTGTCTCTCTTAACACTTTGATTTTCCTTCCCTCTCTGAGACACACCCTCAGGTTGGGGAGTCTCATAGATGTTTAAAAAAGATTACAAGTCTATCTTTGGATTTTTTAGAAAGGGTAAATAATTTCCTGAAAACATCCATCCATCCATACTCTACACACCGCTTTATCCTCACTAGGGTCGCGGGGGGTGCTGGAGCCTATCTTAGCTGACTCGGGCGAAGGCAGGGGACACCCTGGACAGGTCACCGGTCTGTCGCAGGGCTACATATACAGACAGACAATCACACTCACATTCACACCTACGGGCAATTTAGAGTGATCAATTACCCTCAGCATATTTTTGGACTGTGGGAGGAAGCCGGAGTACCGGGAGAAAACCCACGCATGCACAGGGACAACATGCAAACACCATGCAGAAAGATCCCAGGCCCACCCCGGGATTTGAACCGGGGATCTTCTTGCTGCAAGGCGAAAGTGCTAACCACTACAGCACTGTGCAGCCTTCCTGAAAACAGCCAATGACTAAAGTTTTTGTAAGTGTTTCTCAAACATCGGTAAAGAGTGCATTTTTTCTTGACTATTTTCAGTTGCTCATTTAGGACACACTCCAAATAAATGATAGCCCTCTCATACATACATACCACTGGCATTAAAGTTAAAATAAACTAAAAGTCTCCAATTCTTTGTATCGATTCAATGAAGATAATGTCTCAGAGGAGAAGATATTAGCACATGGAAGTGTCAGGAGATGCAGATGTTCTGGCTAAAACAGTATAGGCTCTATCTAAAAATGCCCCTCGAACAATTCCTCTCCGCTGACAACTTTAGTCTCTTTCCTTAGTGTAATATTTTTTTGGTGCAATATACTAATATAAAATATTATATAATTACAACAAATGCTATTAGACTGAAGTATAGAGTTAAGACATGTATGAACTAGTGGTGGGACGTGATTAAAATTTCATTTTATCTAATTAATTGCAGGCTTTGTAATTAATTGCAATTATTCGTATTTTTGTCAAACAGCAGTATTTGACACAATATGTAATTATTGTCAGTTCAAATAAATTTTGGTTCACAGTTGAATTAATAAATAAATGTAGCCGCAAGGGGACACAAGCCAGTGTCTTATTGTGCCGTCCCAAGCCTGGATAAATACAGAGGGTTGTGACAGGAAGGGCATCCGACATAAAACTTTGGCCAAATCAAACATGCGAATCAAATGTATGGCTTCCATACCGGATCGGTCGAGGCCCAGGTTAACAACAACCGCCATCGGTGCTGTCGACCTACAGGGTGCCGGTGGAAAATGGACAACTGTTGGTCGAAGAAGGAGGGGAGGAAGGTGTGTTCGTAGGAAGAGAGAGAAGAGGAACACCAAGAGTCTTTGAATGTTGGAACTATGACAGGAAAAGGTAGAGAGCTGGTTGACATGATGCAGAGGAGGAAGGTGGACATACTGTGTGTCCAGGAGACCAGGTGGAAAGGTAGTAAAGCTAGAAGTTTAGGAGCAGGGTTCAAGTTGTTCTATCATGGTGTTGATAGGAAGAGAAATGGAGTAGGAGTTATCTTGAAAGAGGAATTTGTTAGAAATGTCCTGGAAGTAAAAAGAGTGTCAGATCGAGTGATGAGCCTGAAGCTAGAAATCGAAGGTGTGATGTTCAATGTTGTTAGTGGGTATGCTCCACAGGTAGGATGTGAGCTGGAGGAGAAGCAGAAATTCTGGTTGGACCTTGATGAAGTGATGCAGAGCATCCCTAGAAGTGAGAGAGTTGTCATTGGTGCAGACTTCAACGGACATGTTGGTGCAGGAAACAGAGATGATGAGGAGGTCATGGGCAGGTTTGGTATCCAGGAGAGAAACGCAGAAGGACAGATGGTGGTTGACTTTGCAAAAAGGATGGAAATGGCTGTAGTGAATACTTTCTTCCAGAAGAGGCAGGAACATAGGGTGACCTATAAGAGTGCAGATAGGAGCACACAGGTAGACTACATCTTGTGTAGACGGTGTAATCTGAAGGAGATCAGTGACTGCAAAGTAGTGGTAGGTGAGAGTGTAGCCAGACAGCATAGGATGGTGGTGTGTAGGATGACCCTGGTGGTGAAGAAGACAAAGAGGGCAAAGGCAGAGCAGAGGACCAAATGGTGGAAGCTGAAAAAGGAAGAATGTTGTATGACTTTCAGGAAAGAGTTGAGGCAGGCTTTGGATGGTCAGGAGGTGCTTCCAGATGACCGGACAACTACAGCAAATGTGATCAGGGAGACAGGTCGGAGAGTACTTGGTGTGTCATCTGGAAGGAAAGGAGATAAGGAGACTTGGTGGTGGAATGAGGAGGTGCAGGAGTGGATCCAGAGAAAGAGGTTAGCTAAGAAGAAGTGGGACACTGAGAGGACTGAAGAGAGTAGACAGGAGTACAGGGAGATGCAGCGTAAGGTGAAAGTAGAGGTGGCAAAGGCCAAACAAGGGGCTTACGATGACTTGTATGCTAGGTTGGACAGTAAGGAGGGAGAGACTGACCTGTATAGGTTGGCAAGGCAGAGAGACAGAGATGGGAAGGACGTGCAGCAAGTTAGGGTGATAAAGGATAAGGATGGAAGTGTGTTGACAGGTGCCAATAGTGTGATGGAAAGATGGAAAGAGTACTTTGAAGAGTTGATGAATGAGGAAAATGAGAGAGAACGAAGAGTAGAAGAGGTGACTGTTGTGGACCAGGAAGTAGCAAAGATTAGTAAGGATGAAGTGACGAGGGCATTGAAGAGGATGAAGAGTGGAAAGGCACTTGGTCCTGATGATATACCTGTGGAAGTATGTAAGTGCCTCGGAGAGGTAGCAGTAGAGTTTCTGACTGGGTTGATGAGCCACACGATGAAGCTATGGGAAAGAGCAGTTGAAGCTAGACCAAGGGCAGCGGTGAACATCTGTGAGCAGCAGTATGGTCTCATGCCAAGAAAGAGTACAACAGATGCAATATTTGCTTTGAGGATGTTGATAGAGAAGTACAGAGAAGGTCAGAAGGAGCTGCATTGTGTCTTTGTAGATCTGGAGAAAGCTTATGACAGGGTGCCCAGAGAGGAACTGTGGTTTTGTATGAGGAAGTCTGGAGTGGCAGAGAAATATGTTAGAGTGGTGCAGGACATGTATGAGGACTGTAAGATAGTGGTACTGTCGGTGTGACAGAGGAGTTCAAGGTGGAGGTGGGACTACATCAGGAATCAGCTCTGAGCCCCTTCTTGCTTGCTATGGTGATGGACAGGATGACAGACGAGGTTAGACAGGAGTCTCCATGGACTATGATGTTTTGCAGATGACATTGTGATCTGTAGTGAGAGCAGGGAACAGGTGGAGGAGAAGCTAGAGGCTTGGAGGTTTGCCCTGGAAACGAGAGGAATGAAGGTTAGCCACAGTAAGACGGGAGTATCTGTGTGTGAATGAGAGGGACCCAAGTGGAAGAGTGAGGTTACAGGGAGAAGAGATCAAGAAGGTGGAGGATTTTAAGTACTTAGGGTCAACAGTCCAGAGCAATGGAGAGTGTGGAAAAGAGGTGAAGAAGCGTGTACAGGCAGGCTGGAACGGCTGGAGAAAAGTGTCAGGTGTGATGTGTGATAGAAGAGTTTCAGCTAAAATGAAAGGAAAGGTTTACAAAACTGTGGTGAGACCAGCCATGTTGTTTGGTCTGGAGACAGTGTCCCTGAGAAAAAGACAAGAGGCAGAGCTGGAGGTAGCAGAACTGAAGATGCTGAGGTTCTCGTTGAGAGTGACCAGGATGGATAGGATCAGGAATGAGTACATCAGAGGGACAGCACATGTTAGAGGCTTTGGAGATAAAGTCAGAGAGGCCAGACTGAGATGGTTCGGACAGAGAGAGTGAATATATTGGTAGAAGGATGCTGAGTTTCCCACTGCCAGGCAGGAGGCCTAGAGGAAGACCAAAGAGGAGGTTTATGGATGTGGTTTGGGAGGACATGAAGGTAGTTGGTGTGAGAGAAGGGGATGCAGCAGACAGGGTTCGATGGAGGCAATTGATTCACTGCTGCAACCCCTGAAGGGAAAAGCCGAAAGGAAAAGAAGAAGAGTTGAATTTATGAATAGACGTGTGTATAATTTAAAATTTCTAAAAAAAAAATTAATACAATTTTAAAATTGGACGTATAGAAAAAAGTGACTTGGATGATTTAAAGCCTGGATTTAGTTGTGTTTTTTCCCCACTGTATGGCTATAACAAAAGCAGAAGTAGTACAAGGACCTTCAGAAAGTTGAAAATCCACAGATTAATTCTGTTTTCATAGTTTCTGGGTCTAATAAATGGTTTCATTTTGATGGTTCTCTTTTTAGAAATAGAAATTTTTATTTATGAACAAAAATATTTTTTCGCGAACTAAAAATTCATAATTAAGTTATTAAAAGGCAGACATTTTTGTGGTTTAAGTTGTTACTCTGCTGAGGCTCCACCTTTTTGGCAGTGTAATAACTTAAACCACAAAAATGTTTATTTCATTTCTATTTATCTGCATTTTTCATCTGTCTACTACATTCACAGATTACTGCAAACTCAAAATGCAATTATAGCAATTATATTCAACACTGTATGACTTTTTGTAAACTAAAGCACTTTCAGTGTCTTCTAAAGTCAGTCCCTCCAGGAATTCGCAATGTTGCAATTGCGCGAATTCACACAAAATCAACCAATGTCCCCAAATTTTTCGCGGCCTTGCAATTTTGTCCAATCACTGCAACTTTCCCACAATTTTGGCCCGCCTCCCATGAGATCCACCAATCATAGCAGCTCCCAGCGCAAACGTAATGCATGTACGTCACCGAATTCACTTCCTTAATTATGGTTTGAAGATGCAGACGTGTGATACTAATGTCCAGGGACGGCTGGTATAAATGGGCTAACAGGGCTAAGTCCTCCCAAGCAAACACAAAAAAGATGAGAAAATTATTTTTTAAATAACTTACAACAGATTGTTTTAAGTTTAGGTGAAAAAAAGGTAGAAACAGCACCAATCAGTAAAAAAAAACATAGAATATCGCTAAATGGGCTTATCTTTTACAGCCCCAGCAGATACCGTCCGCTTTCATTCATTTCGCTCTTGTAAGTGATTGACAGGTGTCATGTCCCGCCCCCGTGATTTACTGATCATTTGGGCTAACTTCAGGCAGCCCACAGGCCACTGACTTTTGACCAATAGCAGCGAGTTAACACAGCGGTGGCTTTCATTCATTTCGTTCTAGTAAGTGATTGACAGGCGTCATGTCCCGCCCCCATGATTTACTGAACATTTGGGCTAACTTCGGTCAACCCACAGGCCTTTGACACAGCGAGTAAAGGTTAAGCTATGGCGGGCGTTAGCATCCACGAGGTGGATTATTTGCTTTCATGTCCATTTTCCTCAATGTCTTTGGAGGAAAAACTGGAAGTTAAGAGACTGGGATCACATCGGTTGTCGATGTGAGCTTCTTTTCAAATAAGGTAGGCCCAATGTTGACCTGTTAAAGGACTGTGACACCTTGTTTTTGCTGAGGTCATCTGTTGTGCTGAAGGCGTGTTTTGCACTACATGTCGCCAAACAGTTGTAATAAGACAGTTGCAGCCGGCTATCTGTGGGCAGTCGTTGCAGTTGGAACATGTTTTGTAGTGGTGTGTGTGTGTGTGTGTGTGTGTGTGTGTGTGTGTGTGTGTGTGTGTGTGTGGGTGTGTGTGTGTGTTTGAGTGAGAGAGTGAGTGAGAGAGAGTGTTGATGTGGAGCACTAAAAAAGTATAGTGTACCTGTAATTGATGTAACTGTGCAGCTGTGTTAACCATTTAATCGGTGTTATGCATTTGTTAGCCCACCCAACAAATTTCACCACCAGCCGCCACTGCTAATGTCTCTCATTTACCAACAAAAATTACTGCTGAAGACCGTGAAAAACAATTAATTCGCTGATGTTCTTCACCAAAGCGGAGCTAAACTGTTTTACACTCGTGCAATATTGTGGGAATACAAAAAAAAGAAGAAAAATCATCCATTGATACACACTTTTTTTTTTAAAAAAACACGAAACGTATTAGAATGGCTGAAATGCCTCCACATCCTCAGCTCTGTCCCGACTCCATTCTCCCCCCCCCCCCCCCCCTCTCTCTCTCTCTCTCTCTCTCTCGCTCTTTCCCGCTGCTGCCATAGTGGAGTGCAGCTTCACGGCTGCCTCTGCTTGGCAATCAGCGTCTCCCTCCGGTGCCCGGGCAGCTGTACACCATCCTGCTGATTACCTCCTCTGCCATATAGACCAGTCAAACCCTCCACACCCTGCCAGATAGTAAACTCTGCTACCACAGTTAGTTTCGTTCTCGCCTCTGCATATGCTCTGCTTCGTGCTTTTTCGCAAACTAATTATACCTGTGCTTTCAGACTCCCCAGTCCAGCTGCCCAGATCGCCTGCCGTTCCTCCCGGTCTCCTCTGTCCTCTCCCTCGGAGCCCTTCACCTGGATAACCTGCCGCTTTCCCCCAGACTCTGGTCTTCCCCCCGCCTGGCTCCCTCTCCTCCTGACGCCCCACCAGATCTGCCTCCCACCCCAGTCCAGACACATGTTGGCCACCGCTGGTCCCGGACACCGAACCACCAGTCCGCGCTCCGCTGTCCCGGCATCCACCAGCTCACCGGCACCACACTACAGTCATCCCGGACGACCTCCCACCACTGATCCCCAACTCCGCTATACCACGTCCCGGGCTCCTCCCTCCACCGGCTATCCCTCTGCTCCTCTCGCATTTCCCCTCGACCTTTCCTCCATTAAAGCCAGTATTCTCGTTCAGCCTGCCTCGTTGAGTGTTCTCTGCTCGGGTTCCAACCTCAGACCGTAACAAAATGAGCAGACAACAGACCAGACAAATCACTATGATGGAAACTGTTA